>NC_092504.1:104404720-104710930 GCF_047511675.1 Marmota flaviventris
GAGAAGAATCAGGCTTTTCCAGCTGTGACCCTCGACCCTTAGAGAAGACCCTGGTAGGCACCCCAGGTTGTGATTAGCTGCTAACCCATTAAAATGGGCTTTCTTAACTGAAGAGGCTGCAGCTTGCAGAGGGCCCACCAGCCAGCTGAAGTGGAGAATTGAGTTTCGTTTTAAAATTTGGTTTCATTGTCACCCCACTGAAGGTGATGCTGAAAAAGATCAGGAAAAATAACTCTTTCCAGAAGACAGAAATTCAAGCTGAACATTCTGCTATTCACTTTTCCGAGGCATGGGGGTGGTGGCTTTTTCTCTGATTGATAAGTGTATATATGCATATATACATACAGTTTGGCTTTATGGGTAGAGACTCAGATAAACATCATTACAGCATTGGTGACAAGGAGAAGCTGTACTGAATGAGTTTGTGAGAATTTGTGCCTTGTGTGAATGCGCCCAATAAGAAGTAGCCAATAAGTGGATGAGACCACTGTGGGAATCAGTCCTCTTCTCTCCGGAGCATCTCAGGATACTAAGTGTACTCATCAATAATGGGAACTTTGTGGCAAAGGTAGAGACTTATGTTTGGACTTTACAGGATCTTCACTTGCAAAGAGAAGATAGACCCCACTCTTACCAAAACTGGCTGTTGACTCCTCCAGATAGCAGCTCAGAGCAGTGCTGTATTCCTAAAGAAGCTCCACAGATTAACCAAATTTTAGATGCCATTAAAGCAACAAGGAACAAAAAGCTAACCTGTTGGTGAGGAGATTTACTGAGATAATGATAGTTTCTGCTATGTAAATTGGATGTGGAGTGGGAAATATTACATTTGTGGCCAGTATTAAAATCTATGGCGACCATATCAAAATAATAGAGGAATATCATCAAAGATTCACAAACATAAAAAATGAAATCTAGGCTATCCCTTCAGAAATAGAACCTGGTTTAGCTAAGGTAATGAGTAAGGCCCAAAATAAACATGCATTGAATAGACATTTTAATAAGTGCTACACAGAAGTTATGGTTTCATATCTATTGTGAAAACAGAGAATATGGGGGCTATTCATATTTTAATCCTCTTACTAGTTGTATACTTTTATAATTTAACTAATTTTCTTCTTTATTTTCCTCTCTCCCATTACATTATCATTTTAAATAGGATGGTCTAGTGATGTATAAAATTTATTTTGTAGGTTACAAGGCACTGAGGACAGATTGGGACTGAACATCACCCATATGTGCAAATGTGACAAATAAGACCTTGAGTTTCCTCTTAGAAAAAGACTTAAAACACACAGGAATTGCATTAAACTTGCTGGTATCAGGCAGTTGTGGCTGAACAGTTGTTCAAGATTTAAGCACCAGCAGAAGGGAATTGTATTATATGGATTGCAAAGTAGTTGTTGATTATGGAAAAATGAGATTGGCTCACTCAACATCCATTTCTAATCTCTCTCAGGAGCAGACTTGTAACTGTACATTCTCATGAACTCTTTGCATCTAGAGGTTTGAATATAATTTAGTTTATATCATATATGTTCATTTAAGTCTTCTGTTAGGTAAGAAGGAGGCCCAGAGTTCTTTATATCAGATATGTTCATTTAAGTCTTCTGTTAGGTAAGAAGGAGGCCCGGAGTTCATTATATTCATTTGGCTAGAACAAATCATGGCAACAGTGGAATGTTCTGAAGCTAGTAAGCTCTTGATTCATCAATGTCTATGTGATGGGGCAACTTCTTCAATTTTGGTAGAGGCAAAATAGGTCTGGATATTTAAAATTGTACTGGAATTTTAGCCTAGTTACTGACTTTCTGTAATTTCAACAATTACATAAACACCTTATTTCCTACATTGTCCTTTTTCTAGTGTAAACAGACTATAATGCATTCTATTGTTTGTAGTTGAACACTTTCCAATGTAGTTTCTAAATGAAAACAATTAACTTTATCAAAACAAAGATTCAACTCTAACAAGGGTAATCTGACTAAAAAATGTCTTACAGAATCTTGTGCAATGTTTAATGATGGACATACATTTTGAGAAATGCATTGTGAAGGCAATTCCATTGCTGTTTAAATATCATAGCTTGTGTTTATAGAAAACAAGATCATATAGGCTACAACACAGTAAGGCTTTATGGTGTAGCCCATTACTCCTGGGCTACAAACCTGTACAACCTGTTACTTACAGAATATTGTAGCAATTATAACTCAATGATAGTTGTGTGTCTAAATATTAAAGTGATAGGGTAAAAATTGATATAATAATTAAAAATTATGCATTTATATAGGTACTTATACTGAATAGATCTTGCAGGATTCAAGGTCTCAGTCAGTGGTGAATGATTGTGAATGTGTAGGGCATTACTGTATCCTACTGTAGATTTAATAACACTCTACACTACATTTATTAAAAATCTATTTTTCTTTTTTCAATAGTAAATTACCTTAGCTTACTGCAACATTTTCCTCTTAAACTTTTTAAATTATTCTTTAATTTTTTGACTCTTAGAACAACTAACTTAAAACACAAACACATTGTTAGATGTAAATTTTTTTTCTTTCTTTATATCTTTATCCTATAAGCTTTTTCTATTCATATTATTTTAAATTTATAAACTTCTTCATAGGAAAATAAATGCAAGCATACATATAAGCCCAGGCTAACACAGGGTCAGATTCATCAACATTACTCTTTAACCTCCACATCTCTTCTCACTGGAAGGTCTTCAAGAAACATATCACACATCCAACTGTCATCTCCTATGATAATAATAACTTCTGAAATGCCTCCTGAAGGACTTTCCTGGGGATCTTCTTGAGGAGGTATCATGCTTTTCAGAGTTGTGTTCTATGTGGTTTGCCTCGTTTGTTTCTTTTTTATCAAAGATTTGTTTATAAGCAGATAATGCACATTACTATTCATTGTATTAATGAAAACATTTTTGTGTTTGAGTACATGTTTTTAAACTTTTTAAGGAACTATGTAGGTTTGCAAAAGCTTCTGCTAAACCTTTTACTGTGAATCTTCTTGTGTTTGTCTTCTGAAGTTTACTTGTACACATCCTCTTCAGCTGTGAATTCCTGACCCACATCTTGCAATTCCTTGTTAGTTAGTTCATAGGAACCACATCTAGGAGCTACTACATGTTGCCCTCATCCACACCCAGGTAAAAGTTGTTTGCCATCTCTATCTCAATATTACTGATTTTTTTTCAACCTCTTCATCCTTGGCAAATCCTTTAAAGGAAGATAAGATTCTTGCATGTCCTCTTACAGGTGTCATTTATGCACACTTTTTTTTTGAGAGAGAGAGAGAGAGATAATTTTTTAATATTTATTTTTTTTAGTTTTCGGCAGACACAACATCTTTTGTTTTGTATGTGGTGCTGAGGATCGAACCCGGACCACACGCATGCCAGGCGAGCGCGTTACCGCTTTGAGCCACATCCCCAGCCCCATTTATGCACACTTTAATGGCATTATCCCAAGTCCAAAAAAGTTCATATATCTTGCAATATTTTTACAATCACATCAGTGTCTTCTCAGTATCTTTCTTAGTTGCAGCAATAGCCTGGTCAGAGGTCCACCTTGGGCAGTAGGATTTAAGAGATGCTATAACTGCATTATCCATTAGTTAAATCAAAGAAGGAACGTTTGAGTGAAAAACATCTCTTTGATATTGAGGCAAAGATTACTATAAAAGGAGGACTGTGGAAACTTATCAACAATAAGCAAAACCTTGAAAGGTGTGTTGTTTTCCAAACAGTATTTCTTCATTTTTACTGACATAGCAATTTGGGAGGTCATTTTGGAAGAAGAGCAGGGTCATTCACGACTGCTTAATGCCTCTGTAGTTAACCGGCAATGTGCACTTATTGATATGCTCGGCAGCCTTGAGATTCTCATTGTGGGTTTCAATTTGTAGCCTGTGACATTTCTCACTAGCAAGACTGTTATCCTGTCCTTAAAAGCCTTGAAACATGGCACCGACTTGGCTTCCTTATGGGTAAAAGTCTTTTCAGGCATCTGTTTCCAAAATAAGAAGGTTTCATCTATATTGCATATTTGTTTTGGCAAGCAATTTTCCTCCTCAATCAGTTTATTTGCTGCCTTCACATTCACACTAGGATACCCAACACTAATTTTTACATCGTAATAAATAACATTCTTTTATCATTTAAACTACCCTGGTCCAGCAGTAAATTCACCTTTATAGTTGGTTCCAACATTTTCTTTTAACAATTCAAACAAACAAACAAATAAAAAACCTTTTTGCTTTGGCCATGACTGTCATGGTACAGAGAGGGATATACTTCTGTTCTCGTCTTTAATCCAAAACACTAGAAGTTTCTCCATATGTAATATGGGTTGTTATTAAGTTTTTGTTACTCTCAATGCCTTAATGAGATCCTTTGTCAAATTCTGTCACTTTGTTCTTGTTTTTCAAGATCATAGCTATGTTGGAATGAGACATAACTGGATAGTGAGCAATAACAACCACTACTGATTTTCCATCTTTATAAACCTTAATCACTTTTAATTTCATTTCCAGGTAAACCACTCACTGTGCTTCTTACAGGCAGCATTAACAATGTATTTGTTGCTTAGAAGCCACAATAACAAAACAACCTGAGATTAAATCAAACAGAAGTGAAAATAAATTTATCAATAGACAGAATATAAACAGATGCATGAAGCTGCTGTTATTGTGACACAAGATGCTATTTTACAGTAAGCCATTTTTATAAATTTTGAAGTACATTCTAAAATGATGTTAAAAGAATAGTCTAATACAAATATATTTATTTATCATATTATCAAATAATATGTATTTTACATGATTGCATGTACTGTAATTTTATACAACAGAGAGTGTCACTTACAATACAGACATGTGAATGATGAGTTCTGCTAGATTTTATAATTACTATATCACTGGGCAATAGGATTTTTTTAAAAACTCCATTATAGTTTTATAGTATCACTGTTGGGTATCAGGACCATTATAAGCAAAATGTTTTAAGGTGGCACATGACTCTACTTAAAAAGATATCAAGGATAAACGTGGAAAAGTAATTTCATGATGTATCTAATAATATTTTTTCAATCTGCTAAGAGTATAAAAACTATATTCAAGTGACCTGGAAAAGTTCCTTTTGAACTATGACTTAAAGAATAACCATTGCAAAAGTAAATTTTTATATCCCCCATACTTTTGTACGTTTTTAAATACTCCAAATTTCCATTAGAGTTAGCTATTTTTGATATTATATAAATCAATTTTTCCCATTCATGTTAGATAAATAAAGATAAGATATATTACAATGTTTCTCTAAATTACAAATGGAAAATAGAAAATGGAGATAACATTATTGCAATAACCTAATCAACTCTCAAACCTTGAAACCACAATATACAAGTGCAGGCATTGGATAATTGCAAAACAATTTACAATTATCATGGGTTCTCTTTTAGTTATCTAGTAATCTGTTTATATTTTAACCATGAATTTTTCAGACATCATTAGAAATTATAATATGAACCAGAAGGTCTAATGCTTGCATCTTAATACCCTCAAAAGCATATGACAAGATATTACATAATATGAAGTGTTTAGATGCCAGGTGTTCTAGGAAAACCGGGTGTAAAAGAACTGTTTGCCATAGGCAAAAGATGCCATGCGACCTAAGAAACAGGAAGACAAATCCAGAATTTAACAAAATGCAATTTCCCAAGGACTCATCAACAGAAGAATGATTAGAAGATAGCAAGACCAGCAAATCCCTATAACTTGGGCTACATATGTATATGTGTGTGTCTATATGTGTGTGTATGTGTATATAGTGTAGATTATAATTTTTTCATAGTAATTACAATCATCAATGTTGTTGTTTGGTGCAGAGAGGTCATTAGACCATGGAAACATGGAGATTTAAACACATATATTAAATTATGTAGAGACATTAATGAACAAGGGCAAGTCTTGGCAGCTGCAGTACAACAGGCTTTAGATGCCAGGCCAAAAACATGCTACAATTTTGAACAAACAGGACATTTTAAAAGGAATTGCCCCATAGGAGGAGGGTTTAACAAAACTAGGTATCAAAGGAATAGAATACAGGGTATTTGCCCACGATGCCGTAGAGGGAGACATTGGGCTAATGAATGCTGTTCTCAAACCACCATAGAGGGTACTCCATTATCAAAAAACGGACAAGGACCAGAAAGGCATCGGGCTCCATTGCCAAAAAACAGACAGGGGGGCCCAATGCTCCGGGGCCCACGGCCACAAATATACAGGGCACTGGAGGAACCCAGAAACACCATGGAGGAACCCAGCAACACCATCAGGGTAGTGCCCAGGACACATTATCCATCAGATCTCTCATCAGACGAACTAGAGGGAGCGCAGGGTTGGACATCTGTGCCTCCGCCAGAGCAGTACTAACTCCAGAGATGGGAGTTCAAATCATTCCCACAGGAGTAAAAGGACCTCTTCCCCAAGGAACAGTAGGCTTATTGTTAGGGCGCAGTTCTTCTACTCTAAAAGGACTTAAGATAAATCCTGGGGTAATTAATCCCGATTATGAAGGTGAAATAAAAATTATAACTAGTTATCCAAAGGGTATATCAGTAATTTCACCAGGAGATAGAATAGCACAGTTATTAATAATACCCAGCCTGCATGATAAATTTTCCAGTAGTACTATAGAAAGAGGTTCCAGGGGATTAGGCTCCACAGGTGTAGATTGGGCTATGCTGTCTTTAAATTTAGATTCTCGCCCAATGCTAAAACTAAATATTCAAGGACATGAATTTAATGGACTACTTGATACAGGTGCAGACCTTAGCATCATATCTCATCAAGAATGGCCAAAACATTGGCCATTACAACAAGCCACTCAAATGCTTCGAGGCCTAGTAGTGGCAACTAATCCCCATAGAAGTGCAATGGTATTAGATTGGAAGGATCCTGAAGGATGTGAAGGAACTATACAGCCATATGTATTGGATCATCTTCCTATAAATTTATGGGGACGAGATGTCCTAGATCTCGGTTTGACATTAACAAAAAACATCAATCAAAATGTGCCCACTATTAGGGCTAGACAAGGTTTCAGGAAAAAAAAAAGATTAGGAGAACAAGAACAAGGTATAGCAGCACCAATACAAATAGATCAAGGAATAAATAGACATGGATTGGGTTTTCAGAAGGGGTCACTGAGGCAATAAAAATTACTTGGAAATTAGAAAGACCAGTATGGGTTCCTCAGTGGCCCCTGACTAAAGAAAAGATATAAGCAGCCCATGACCTGGTCAAACAACAATTAGCGGAGGGACATATACAACCTTCCGTATCTCCCTATAATACTCCCATTTTTGTCATTAAAAAGAAATCTGGTAAATGGAGATTATTGCAAGATTGAAGAGCCATTAATAATGAGATGGTTATTATAGGACCTGCTCAATCAGGGATTCCTCAATTGTCTGCTTTGCCAAAAACCTGGTACATTTTAGCTATAGATATAAAGGTTGTTTTTTTTCAATTCCAATTCATCCTGAGGATAGTCCACGTTTTGCATTTACTATCCCTGCACTGAATCATGAAGGTCCTGATCAGAGATATGAATGGAAAGTACTCCCTCAAGGGATAGCTAACAGTCCAACTATGTGTCAAATCTATGTTAACAAAGCAATCCAGCCACTTAGAAATCAAAATCCTGAACTACAAATATTTCACTATATGGATGATGTATTGTTAGCACACAAAGATAAAAACACATTGCTAGAATGTTATGCCACATTTACAAAATTTATTAAAATTTATAATCTAGAGATAGCAATAGATAAAGTACAATTAAATTTTCCAATTAATTATTTAGGAGTTCTATTATCCTCAACCATGGTCCGTCCACCAAAAATTCAAATATGAGTAGATCAACTCAAATCACTTAACAACTTTCAAAGGTTATTAGGAGACATAAATTGGATAAGGCCTTATCTAGACATACCAACAGGAGAGTTGGGACCTTTATTTGATACCCTAAAAGGTCCATCAGATCCAAATTCACCTTGAATGTTAACGCCTGAAGCAAGAAAGGCATTAAAAATTATTGAAACATATATGGAAAATATGCATTTGGATAGAATTGATATAAGTTTGCCTTTATTATTTATTGTACTACCAACAAAAAATATTCCTACATGAGTATTTTGGCAAGAAGGTCCATTATTGTGGATACATTTATCTTATTCTCCTAACACTATTCTTACTAGGTATCCTGAGGCTGTAGGACAATTAATACGCAAAGGAATAAAAGCAGCAAAGGGAGTGTTTGGAATTTCTCGCAATAAAATTATAACTCCATATACTATGGATCAAATTGATGAGTTAGCTAATGAGTTAAATACTTGGGCAATAATCATGTGTAAATCTAACGTTTCATTTGATAATCACTTACCATCTAATCCTTTCTTGTCTTTTTGATCCTCACATCCTGCAGTTTCTCCAAAAATGACAAGAAAAACCCCTATCATGAATGCTCCAAATATATTCACTGATGGGTCAAATAATGGTATAGTAGCAGTAGTTACCCCTGATCAAACTTTTACATTTTTAGTACCCAAACAATCAGCTCAAAAGGTAGAGCTTAATGTAGTTTTACAAGCTTTTGTGATGTTTAAAGATTCTGTATTTAATTTATTTTCTGATAGCCAGTATATAGTTAATGCTATAGTATCCCTTGAAGATGCTGGTAGGATTTCCCCTTCATCTACTGTTTTCTCTTTGTTTTCCACTATACAAAGTCTAATCTGGGACAGAAAAGATCCATTCTTTATAGGACATATCAGGGCACATACAGGATTGCCTGGAGCCCTTAGTTTGGGCAATGATTTACAGATAAAACTACACATGACATACATATTTTCTCTACACTAGAAGAAGCTACAAATTTTCATAAAAGGTTCCATGTCAATGCTAATACCGTACAAAAGCATTTTAAAATAACTAAGGAACAAGCTAGACAAATAATAAAACAATGTCAAAATTGTGTGACCTTTTTACCACAAGTTAATCTTGGAGTCAATCCTAGAGGATTGATACCTAACCATATTTGGCAGATGGACGTCACACACTTGCCAGATTTGGAAAATTAAAATATTTGCATGTTACAGTTGATACTTCTTCCAGATTTTTGATGGGCTCCCTTCATGCCGGAGAAAAAACTAAAGATGTTATGGCCCATTGCTTACAAAATTTTGCCACTGTGGGCATTCCAAAACAGTTAAAAATAGATAATGGTCCTAGCTATACCTCTACTTCTTTTAAACAATTTTGCTCATCATTTGGCATTACTCACATAATAGGAATCCCATACAATCCACAGGGACAAGGCATAGTTGAAAGAGCTCATCAAACTATTAAAATGTACTTATTAAAGCAAAAAGAGGGAATTGGAAAGGGGTATATATCCCCCAAAGATAAACTTAAAATAACCCTTTTTACTCTAAACTTTTTAAATTTGGATTCATCAGGGCTTAGTGCTGCGGAAAGGCATATGTGTCCAAAAAATGTACATAAGCCTAAGGTACTTTGGAAGGATATTCTAACAGGACAATGGAAAGGTCCTGACCCAGTGATTGTCTGGAGTCGGGGTTCTGTTTGTGTGTTTCCACAGGGAGAACAGCAGCCTATTTGGATTCCAGAGAGACTAACCAAAGCGATTTCTACAGACCAAAAAGAAGACGATTTGACTCAAATCCATAACAGCTGATATCCAGAGCTCCAGCCTGGCTACTCTTACATCTGCGACAGTGATTAACCAGGATGCTTTTTTAAATATCTATTTTATTATTGCCTTTTCCCACATCATAAAATTCTATTTTATTTTTTGAGCTCATACAGACCTAGGTTAATGTTTTTCTGATCAGTTTTATTTTTTGACTGTGGAGTTTTTAAACATTGCAATGGAGACTTCACCTGTGTAAGGCTACAAGACCTTTACTATTGTCTTATGTGTTGTATGTTTGTGTACACACTTGTGTTTTGTGTTGTGTGTCTGTGTGTGTGTATGTCCATATATCATATATGAAGAACGCTCATGAAAAAATGGATCCGAATTTTTTTTTTATTCATGTGATTTAAATGGTTTAATTTAAATTGGCTAAACAGCTGTTGAGGATTGTTTTAATATGTGAACAAAAAAAGATGTTAACAGATCTGTTTGTTTACTTTCACCTTTCCTTTTCATTATATTTAATAATTCTGTTCAGGATAATGTAAATTGTTTAGAAAATTGTTTTCTTAGTACCTGTTGGAATGTTACATAATTTTTTTTAGCATCATTGCCAGAATTCCTATTTTCATCCCAGTGCTGGTGAAGACAAAGATAAAACCAATCTACAGCTTCTTCGATAGTTATAACAACAAACTGTATAAACTGATGCATCAATGAATAATTACTCAACAAGTAATGCTCAATCAAGGAGTCGATTTACTTTGGGAGGAAATGGAAATATTGATGGATTCCTCTGCTTTGAACTGCTTGCAGAACTTGCCTGGACTATGTATCACTTGTATGCATTGTGAACTATCTGTTGGTGCAGCGAATTGTGGTAGTGCTGGCGTATCTTTGCTGATGGTGTCACCAGTGATACAATTTTTCCAAAGGAGCCGTCAATTGGCTTCGTGTCATGGCATTTCTGTATCCTCCTCCCTTCTGCTAGTGATGGTCTAAAATTTGGGGGCCAACAGAGGTGAGGCAAAGAACCTCACCCCCCCACTGGTGCAAAGGCCAAATTTGGAGGACAACAGAGGTGAGGAAAAGAACCTCATCCCCCAACTGGTGCAAAGGCCTATCCACAAGTATGGCTGTATGCTGGACCGGTAGTCAGTGAGGGGTATGATCCAATTGCAGTGGTACCAACCTAAGACAAGAGGCTGACACCTAGAGGTCAGCTCATCAGATGACGGGTAAGAACCATGTGTAGTATTGGACAGCCTAACAGGCACGGTCCCTCAGTCACATTGCTTGTTGTTTAATTAAACAGAAGGGGGGAGATGTTGAGGGCCACAGCCGAGTCGGGATGACGCATGGCATTTTTGCCAGAAGTAGTGGTTGAGAGGTGACACCAGCGAGTTCTCGCGGAGTTCCCGTTGAGTTCCAGTTGAGCTCTCGCAGGGATTCCCAGAGAGTTCCCGTTGGTTGGGGAAGTGCCGGAGGAGGGATATTTCCCGCTGCTGGTTCCTGGACGAGCCGCGTGGCTTTGGGAGAATTCCCGGGGAGCATGTGTGGAGTGAGCTGGTGGAGTTCAGAAATAAAGTTTGTTCCTGCTTCAGTGGCTCGTGATTTGTGCCCAGCCAGACCGCAGCAGTTGTGGACCCAAAATTGAACACTGAAGCATTGCTCCTAGGTCAAATGTAGGGCTAGGTTCGTGCTGAGATATTTTGGTCAGATTTTCTTCAACTAATCAGTAAATAATTTGTTTTATGTGTTTAATTTAAAATGCATTCTTTTGATATGTATTCTTGGTCCATTAATATTGAACTACCTGCCAGTATCTTAATTAATGTTTAACTACCTAATAGTGTCCTAACTCCAAACTTTTACAACACATATAATTTCTCTGTAAAGCATGTCACAATTTTCTTGTGTTTATTATGATCACTAAATAGCATTTCAACAGTATGCTTGGGGGCCACTTTAGCAGTAATTAAAACTCTAATGGAAGCTTCAAATGTATGAAACTATGACACTACATAGACTCTGATAAATCACAGATTTTACATTATACGGAATAAAACAAGAAGGCAGAGTATCTTTTTTTAATTTAAGCAGGGAAAATATACATTGGATGGTTCAAATTTTTCACTAGTATATGCATGCTCTTGAATGACTGAAAAAGTGGTAAAAATATTGTTTTTTTGAATGATAATTTTTAACAAATACACACACACGTTCTACTTATGTGTATCTGTGTATATGTACACACATATCTCATATATACACACCTATGTATGTGTGCATGTATAATATATATACATTTATAAGTATGCATATGAATGAATATTGTTTATAAGTGTGTATATATAGAGATTTAGCATAAAATAAACAGAACACAGCATGCAATTTACAAAATTATCCTTTAAATAGTATATCAAAACTATTTTAAAAAGAGCTAAAATTGCCAGAATTAAAGAACCACCCATGTTCTCAATGGGAAATACATCAGATCACTTCATTTTATTGATGATTGAGGCAGAGAAGAGCAAATATTAAAATATGGAATAATTTAATCAATACAATGACAATGTAGATCCATTATCCCCAAGTCTGAGAGAATCTTCATTTTCTTTAAATATAAGTAGAACCTTGTAAACATTAACTATATATTAAAATGTAAAGTTAGTTTCAGGGGCTAGGGAGAAAGCTCAGTTGGTAGAGTGCTTGCCTAGCATGCACAGAGCCCTGAGTTTAATTCCCAGAATCACCAAAAAAATTTTTTTTTTAAAAAGCAAAGTTAGTTTCAATACGTTTAAAAGAGATCGGTTCAAGCCAAATTATCTGTCATGCAGTTAAATGAGAAATTAATAGAAATCATAAAAACTCAAAAAGATTTGAAACTTAAAAAAATAAAAATTATACAAATTGAAAATAAATTCAATTAATAACAAAATTCCATAAAAAAACTTGTGGAGGCGCTGGGGTTGTACCTCAGTGATAAAGTGCTTACCTAGCATGTATGAGGCACTGGATTCGTTTCTCAGCACCACAAATAAATAAGTAAAATAAAGGTCCATTCGCAACTAAAAGAAATTTAAAAAAAAAACAAATTACCAGTTGGGTTCCTGGGAAATTGAGTGTCATAGGATAGAACAAAGGCAAAAACAAATAGAAAACAAAGCCTAGAAGGCATTTTAATAAATATGTGCAGAATATCAAAATAATCTCAATAAAGTCTAAGAAGAATAACTAATATTAGAAGAAATTTTAAAAAAAACCTAAGTGGAGAAGACAAAAGTCAAATTCTTGACGTTAGCAGTGTGTGTGAGACACTAAATTAGAACAAAAATAACAAAATTATAATTGTTAGAAACATTAAAAGAGGTATTGTCAATATTTAAATATAAAAATTTAGAAAAAAATATAATTGAAATTATAAAAATATGAATTTTTACAATTTTCCAGAAATATATTTAAAATGTAACTCCAAAGAAAGAGGAAATGTGAAAGCACTTATAGTCACTACACAATTTGAAAACCTAGTAATGAAAAACAAATTAAACCAATATTATTTTTTAGGAAATTGATAACACATATTCATGTGAAAAAAAACAAACTCTACAACTTCTTATAAACATTTTCCTAGGAAAACAAAAGAAGAAAATCCATCTTAAATGCATTTTATGAGGTTAAACTAATCAGAAACTGTTCAATAAAAATAATAATCATAATCTATCTCAGCAATGTAGATGCAAAACTAAATCCCATGTGCCTGTTTCAGTAATGAGAATAGACACACTGTACAATTCCACACTATTCATGACAAAAACTTAAATTAGAAATAGAAGGCAACTCTCCAAACCTAAAAGATATCTACACAAAATCCTGCAGAAAATATTATGCTCAATAGTGAAAAGGCAAGGATGTTTACCTAAACTATGCTTACCCAACATATTACAGTAAGTCAAAACTAGAGATAACAAGGTCGAGATATCTACCATCTATCAATGCATCCATGATAAAGAAGAAAAACTGTGAAAGAGAAGAAACAACTGCTATTATTTTGATTGCAGAAATATCAAAATAAATAAAAACTGCTCTACTCAGCTTTCCATTACTATGACAAATCCCTGAGATAAATAAACATAAAGAAAGGAAAAGTTTATTTTGTTTAATGTTCAGTGCCCTCATTGCTTTGGGTGTGTGGTGAAGCAGTACTTCATTGCAGGGATTTGTGACAGAGGCAGCCAGAAAGCAAAAGATATGGGGGACTGAGGTCACCATATCCTCTTTAAGGCCATACCCCAGATGGAATTCACTGCCTCCCACTAGGCCCCACCCCTTACATTTTCCACAAAGTTTCAATAATAATATCAGGAAAGTGGGGGAGCTTAGCTTTTAACAAGTGGGCTTTTACGGGACATTCAAGATCCAAACTATATAATCAACAGCCTCTTAAAAAGAATTGTTAAAGACAAAAACTAAGTTTAGCAACTTTGCTGGATGTGATTGTAAAAGGTGAATCCTAAAATTTTAATTTTGTTCTTTCTATGATGCTTAAATTTATTTGTCTACTTGAGTGGACACGGATTCTCCAATGTCTGAGCTCAAATCATTTCTGGTATGCCTGTGATGGTGATTTCAGAAAAGATTAACATTTCAATTGGTGGATTTGATTCAAGCAGACTGCCCTCCCCAAAGTAGTGGGCATCACTCAATCCATGGAAGGGAGGAAAAGAACAAAAGGCAGAGCAAGATTAGATTAGCCTTCAGACTAAGATTGGAATCCATACCACCAACTGCCTGGTCTTCAAATTATATCATCTACTTTCTTGGATTCTCAGATTGCCTTTCATGGGATTTCTCAACCTTCAGAATCAGGTGAGTCAATACATTATAATAAACCTTCAATTCATTACACTCTTTTTGTTTTTTTCTTTGAAGAAATTTAACTAGTAAACTTTCACATCAATAAGTCATTTAGCAAACTAAATCATATTTCATGGCTTTGAATAAAATGATAAAGTTCACTCCTAAAAAGCATCACATCTTTTACCAGAATTATTTTGAGATTCTATATATTTTTACTGTTGAATGATGAATATTTTATGCTATAATTAATGAAAATGAAAATTTCCTAGACAGAAATATTTGATTCTGTAGACATGTCATTCTACCAATATTAATTTATATTTTCAATGCATTTTTAATTAAAGTTTCAATAAGGTTCTTCACAAAATGTAACACAGATCTGAATTATAAAAAGAAGAGCAAAAGATGAAATATATTGAATTTAATTCTAAAGAAAAAGAAATAAAAATGGGGAAATTCTCCTACCAGTTATCAATAACACCTCTATTATCTAAGATAATGTGATTTTAAAACAGAAATAAATATTCAAATTAAGAATAATAGAATCCAGAAAAATATTCATGTATCATCTATTGTTGCATAACAAAATACCATATAATTAGAAACATATAACAATAACCATTTGCTCATGAGACACAAATGAAATGGGAAATTCGTTTCCAGTTAGGCTTCCTTGATTTTGGTTGGGCTTGTTCATGTATCTTTGGGGAGCTCCTGGCTCTGATGGGGTCTTGATATATTGTGAAGGTCTTTTTGTGAGATGAATGGGCTCTGCTCCTTGTGGTCTCTCATCCTTCTATGGGTGCACATTAGTTTATACTCACAGTAGAAGCAGGGTTCCAGAGTCTTTTGAGATCTATTATAGTAACTGTCCCAATGTTGTTTCCTCTAACTGCATTGGCTAAAGCAAGTCAAAATCACAAATAAGTTTCAAGGACCAGGAAAACAGAATCCAATTTACCATGTGTGGAGCACAAAAACAAAAATATCAATAAGGTACATTCAGAGAAGGGTGCAGAATTGTTTCCAATTTTGCAATCATTTTATCATAAATGGCATTGTTTTTTCTCCTCTATTAAACTTCTTTTAACCAAAATAAACAAAACATAAAAATAAAGAAGTTTTTCAGAAGTAAGTCATTTTTTATTTGTTCAATACTATGTATGGATGTCATTCTTGTACCACTAATATGCACTAAATGATCTACTCAAGAAAAAGCAACATAACCTTCTAATCTAAAAAAATTCACCTTAACCCCACACTTTCCTATGAATGTTTGCGTTTTTTTCGTAGAATTTAATGAGCACCAAACTATAAGACCATGGGGAGCGAGGATGTAACTTAGTGGTAAGAGTGCTTGCCTAGCAAGCACAGGGCTCTGACTTTAGTCCCCAGTAGCACAAAAGCTATGCAAAAACAAAAACAAAACCATTGGGAATACATTAAGAAAATATGTGTGTTTGTAACTCATCACATTTATTCTGAGCATGCAATATGGAACACAAATTTGTCATAATTCATTTTTATAACAAGTATTTTGGTAATCATATAGGCTTTTTAAAAAGATGTATATATACAATTCAGAAAATACATTCAAGTTTCTGTTTAAAAATATTTGGATAACTATTTACATGTTATCAATAGAAGATATTGAAAAAAATCAAATGGTAGGACAAGTGTTTTAAGGTATTGCCAACTCAAGAAGTTTAAAAATTCAGTATGTAAATAGAGCATTTAAAATATGATGGAAATTATATATGCATAGCACTCTTAAAAGTATTGTGCTTTTCCCTCGATTACATTATATTTTATTTACCTGTCTTAACTTAGAGTAAAAAAAAAAGTGCCTTATCCTCCATCTAAAATAAAGGTTTCTCATTTTCACCTTTTATTGCATCCTTAAATTACTTTTAAGTAAAATCAGCTTAGCCACATATTTAGTGCAATGAGAGATGAAGAAAACAGTGTTTAGGGATTATTGTGCAGTCATAGATACTCAAATGATAACTATTTACTTCAAAATAGGCTAAACGTTAAATTCTATTAGTTTCTCATAAATTTTGTGATAAACCAATATCAAACATATGTAAAACCCAGTACCTCTCAATATTCTGTGACTATTATTTAAAGATACACATTAGAAAATTGCTGAAAATGATTTTTATTACAATGCTCATGTAAATACACATTCAGAGTAAGAATATTCACTATATTTAGACTAGTACTATAATAATGGAGTTTGAAAGATAATTATTGCTTTAAAAGAAATGCTAATTTTATCTATGAAATCATGGAGAATTCATGGAATTTTCAGAAATGTATGTGCTAAGATAAGAAGATAAATCTCTTGAAATTACACTGAAAAGTAATTGTATGCTTGAAGAACATGAAATCATGAAAAATTTCATGATACAAATAATAATAAAAGAGAAACTTGATCATTTCCATTCTGAAAATCCAAAATCCCAAAGTGTTCCAAATCTAAATTTTTTGAATGTCAACATTATGCCACACAAGTGGAAAAATTTCACGTTTGAATTCATGTGACAGATTGTAATCAAAATTCAGGGAAACAGCTTTCCATAATGGTTGCACCAATTTGCAGTCTCACCAGCAATGTATGAGTGAATGGATTAGTCAGTGTTCTCTAGAAGAACAGAATCAACAGGAAATAAAATTACAAAAAAAAAAAAAAAGGAGATTACTTAGGTTGGCTTACAGGACCAGAAACTGGGTAGTCCACAATGGCCATTTGCAGACTAGAGAGCAGGGAGAACCAGTAGCAAGGCTGTCCAAGAGGCTGTAGCCTCAGAACAAGAGAGATCAACAGTTCTACCCTAATCTGAGACAAAAGGCTTCTGGAAACTCTCTGGACAATCTCTGGAAGAGTCAGATTTGGAAGAGTACTATGTTCTCAGACAATCACAGCAGGAATCAAGAACTAATTCAAGAAGAATCCAGCTTGAATCTGCTGTGGCTTCCCTGTTCTTCCAACTTTTATTCCATCCAAGCCATTATCCTATTGGAAGGTGCTTCCCAAGTTTAGGGAAGGTCTCCATTTCAGTTGGCTATTCCATATGCCAATCATTCCTAGACACACCCTTATTGATCAACCCAGAAGCTGCTTAAAGGCATTTCTTAATCTGATCAAGTTGACAATTCAGATTAATCATTACAGTGTACCTTCTCCCCCACATCTTAGCCAACATTTATTGTTGCTTCTATTCTTGATAATTACCATCCTGATTGAAGTGAGATGAAATCGTGGAGTTGTTTAGATTTGCACTTCTTTAATTGCTAGAGATGTTGAACATTTTTTTCATATATTTGTTGATTAATTGTATTTCTTCTTCTGTGAAGTGTCTCTTTAGTTCCTTAGCCCATTTATTGATTGGATTATTCAGGTTTTTGCTTCTGAGTTTTTTGAGTCCCTCAGAAAACTTTGAATAGAACCACCATTTGACCAACCTATCTCACTCCAAAGGACTTACAATCAGCATACTACAGTGAGGAAGCCACATCAATGTTTACAGCAGCTCAATTCATAATAGTTAAACTATGGAACCAAACTAGATGCCCTTCAACAGATCAATGTATAAAGCAAATGTGCTACATAAACACCATGAAATATTACTCTGCCTTAAAGAAGAATGAAACAATGACATTTCCCGGTGAATGGATAGAGCTGGAGAATATCATGTTAAGTGAAATAAACCAATCTCCCAAAACCAAAGACTGACTATTTTCTCTGATTTATGGAGGCTAATTCACCATAAGTGGGGAAAAACTAGGGAAGAATAAAGTTACTTTGGATTAGGCAGAGGAGAGTGAAAAGAGGGGAGGTGCATAGGGGTAAGAAGGAAGGAATGAATAAGACATTATTACTCTATGTGCGTATATGACTACTTCACTGGTGTGATTCTGCATCATGTACAACCAGAGGAATAGGAAGCTATACTCCATTTATGTATGATGTGTCAAAGTGCATTCTACTGTCATGTGTAACTAATTATAACAAATTTTTTTAAAAGGAAAAAAAAGAGACTTGCCTAAGGTCACAAATTTTTTTTTAAAAGTTACAGCAAACAAAAATATTATATAAAATTACCTTTGGGCTATGTGTAGAAGGTACATATAAAACCTAAATAAATTTCATGTTTAGACTTGAGTCCCATCTCTATGATTCATTTGCATTATGTAAATGGACATATGTCAAAATCTGTAAATCCAAATTGCTAAATACTTCCGGTCTCGTATTTTGGATAAGATATGCTCAATCTCTTTGCCAAATATATCAGGAATGCAAATCTTAGAATAAAGTTAAAGTCTCATGAAATTTGGTTACCTTGATAAACCATGAGAATAAGATAAAATGTTAGACAACTTTAAATGAATTATAGCTTTAAAAGATTAAAATAAACATTACTACATGTTTATTCCTGCAGGGAACAGAATTTAAAAAGGTGAGTAAATTAAAAAGTGAGGTTTTCATTAATATTTTAAAATTTATTCAACATAGACTTTTAATTGAGGTGAGATTTGTATAAAGTAAAATTCACATCCTAAGTGTGGTATTCTTTGATTGACTTCAATAAACAAATGCACTCATGAAACCATTGAATAGTTTTTGCTGCATGTTGTATGCATGTGTGTGTATGACATATTGAGAAAGATGTATAATATTTTCATCACACCAGAAAGGCCTGTTATTCTTCTTTCTGTGAACTCCCACATCCTTAAGGCAATCATTATTCTGATTCCTAATACCATATTTTCACTTGTTCTTGAACTATATAAATAAATCATATTTTTAAAATGAGCTAAATTAGATGTATATACATGTATGGATATTATCTGATAATGTTTCACCTTTGGACTATTGTGGTAAGTTACATTGATTTTTCAAGCATAACCAAAGAAACAGAAAACCTTGCACGTAAACCTGGTTATCATGAATTATTATTGTAAAACACTGCTACATGTGATTTTCTGATATTTTAAGAAAAATTTTCTCCTTGTTATAGAAAACTATTTCATCCAAAATTTCAAGTATTTATAATATAATTATTATGTGCTAGTATAAGTTTGGAGAAAGTATGTTTTCCAAGAACTCTGTTTACTTTTTTCAAATTGATAAATTTGTTCTAAAATGTTGTTGTTAGTATTGTGTTATGATATGTATGTAGAAGTTTTAATGGAATCACTTATTACATTACACACACACACACACACACAGCAATAACTGTGTAGTCCCACTGGGGAACACAAAGCAGCAGTTAGAAGACCTAACCAGGGCATCTAATACCTCACATTCCTTAACATTTGAACCATTATTGAAGCTGCCCATTTAACAAACAAACAAACAAAAACACTGTAATTGGTAAATTATATCTAAATCAAATTTAGGGAAATAAGCTAAACAGGTTTATATGAAAACTGATACCATTCTTGTCTTTTAACAGAAGTTTCAACTTCAATCTTCAAATTTGTTCTTAGTAAAATTACTATATCAGGAGAAAAATCTGAATTCTGTGTTCCTTGAAGTTACACTTGAGAAGAAATTCCTATTCCAACTTAGAAAGAAGTGTAGGAGTTTTTGTAAGATGATAAGTAAGTCACCACCAATAACTTACTGACAAAAAAAAAAAAAAAAAAACAAGACCTCATTATTGATCATTCATTATTGCAGAGATAACATAAGGTAAGTTTTCGTTTTCCAGTTTCACCCACCTCTAAGAAATGCTTAAGTCTATAATGAAAGAGAAAAACATCAAAGGAAATTAATTGCGCTAATAAGCAGAGGAGTGTGATTTTTTTCTTGCCTCAGCCAGAAAGCAGCTTGTGTCTAACACTAAGAATTTAAGTTCTTAAAAAATACATACATACATTATATATGGAGTCAATTAAACAACTTCATTTCAGAATGTGAATAACGTCTCTTTGCTTTTCAAAAAGAAAATATATCACAGGAGGAAATAAAGAGACTGAAAACTGAAGCACAAAGTTCATTTTAAATCACACTCTACTTGTAGCTTATTAAGTGACGAAATGCAGTCAAAACAGATTGTATTCTCTTTTCCTCAAATATATACAGAATAAGGTATTTGACAGCAATGAATATACTGCTTAATTGTCAAGCAGTCCACAAAAATTTAGTGGCTGACATTTTTTGCTTGGTAGAAAAGACAGGATACTTTTCTCATGAAGTTCAGAACACACCTAGAAAAAGAAATGGTTAAATCACAGAACAATGAATGTCAGGGGAAATATAGTCAATAGGTATCATAATTAATATTTGGTTGTCTTATGACCTTGAATTACTAAGATCTGCTCACCAATCTGATGGCCCCCTCACTTCCTATGAACTACTTGCTGCCTCTGTCACATTCTCCCTGCTACTATGTTTTCTTCCATCACTTCAATTGTTATATTCTTAAGGAAACATTCTCTGGTTTCTTTTATATTAAGGAAACTCCCAAATTTGGATTAAAAGTCCCTAAGTAGGGTTTTATATTACTTGTATAACCTCCATTAGAGTAATTCACATATTCTATTATTATTGCCTATTATTTGTATGTTCAAAATTTCTAATAGCCAATATTTTATTGTTTTCACCTCAGTTATCATCTATTTCCTTCCTTCCTTCTTTCCTTCCTTCCTTCCTTCCTTCCTTCCTTCCTTCCTTCCTTCCTTCCTTCCTTCCTTCCTTCCTTCTTTCTTTCTTTCTTTCTTTCTTTCTTTCTTTCTTTCTTTCTTTCTTTCTTTCTTTCTTTCTTTCTTTCTTTCATAGTACTGGAATTGAATCCAGGGATGCTTTACTTCTACAGTATATCTCCAGCCCTTTTTATTTTAAGACAGGATCTTGCTAAGTTGCTGAGGCTGGCCTCAAACTTAGGATCCTCTTGCCTCAGCCTACTGAGTGGCTGGAATTACAGGCATGCTCCACCATACATGGCTTCACGATCTATTTCTTATAAAAACTTGGTGTGATTGGTAAAATCACTCCCATTACCTAGATTAGCAAATTGAAATTCAGAGGTGTTGTATACTTGGCAAGATTATACTACTTAGTAAATAGCTAAGTCAAGATCAAACCAATTAAATGAAGGTTCACCACTGTAGGTAACCACAAAGTCACCCCTAACACAATTGTGGTTGACTACTTTAAAGAGACCAGATTTCATCTACAAAATTTATTCCAAGGTCACAATTTTGGAAACTACCATTCCCAGTTGTGTATTGTTTTCAATGTTATCTAGAAGTTTCTCACTACAAACTACAAACTTTCTTTATAATATATGTAAAATAATTATTTTTATATTAGTTTAGAGCCAGAGGAAACAAGAAAATGCTTTGTTAAATCAAAGACAGACTTTTCAAGACTCTCATAATATCCCTAACATATATTTCTTAGAACTTATAGATTTCCCTTATGGTTTATTTTAATCAAAAGATATACTTTTAGTACCCCACAAGGACTTACACACACATAATATTGCAATTTTAAGAGATAGAAGTTACCTTTATTGTATGTTACTTAATCATTGAACATACACTGATCCTCTTGACTGAAAGGAATTTGACTAGAGAGTATGAATAATGCAATATTCAATATGTTGGTTTCATATTTTTAACAGGGGTCTTTTCCAAGAGTATTTCTGAATAAAATATTGAGTTTTGCCAGGAGATGGTTCATTCTTTGTTACTTTTTCTTTCTTCTATTTTAGTCCTATACGTAGTATGAGTAAAAGCTTCAGTGACCTCTTCAATTACTAGTAAAATCATATCCTAAGTGGAAAACAACTGATCACATCCACCTATCCATCTATGTAGGAAATGTAAACTATAATATTAAATGTAATCTATGTGTAGTGAGTCCCAGAAGCCACTAGGAGCTAGTAGAAAAGTTGTGGAATTAAGAGCCTTGCCTTTGCTTTTGGACTTCCAACCTACAGTTCTATGAGAAAACAAACTGTTTTGAAACGTGTAGTTTATAATAATTTTATAGCATCTCTAGAAAACAAATACAGATCCTAACTAACAGTATTCCATAACACTTAATAAAATTTTTACTGTCCTTTATTACACTAGTCAATATAAGAAATTGAAAATTGACTTTAAAGGTAAAACAATAAGATTAAACTTGTGTCTTAACTTGACTTTTTATTAATTGTGTGAATGTTATGTCCTTAGTTTTTCAAGAAAAACACCAGCTAATAATATTGCAGTAAAGGTGGTATATATTCTTATATTCTTACAATTTTAATATTTTACTTTATAAAATGATGTAGTTAAACATTAAAAGATGAGCTAGTAGAATAAAGTTTACTATATAGTAAAGCAGTTATTTAACACTCTGTATCATAGGTTTTGATTCCCAGAAGCTATTTTTTTCTAAAATAATAAGATGCTTTTTAATGCTGTTTCCTGTGATAATACTACAAACATAAGTGATATAACTACATCACTACATTTTAATTAATAATTTCAGATACTTTGTTTTCTATTAAAGCAGTGTAAGATTTAGCATCCTAATTTTCCTCACCTTTGATTTTCTATCTCCCATTCTTAAGTACAGTTTTATCTCAGTTTTCTTTAAGGTGATAGCATGAGAATCCAAATAGTTTTGACTATGTAAATACTCAATCTAATCCTCATGGTTTGATCTTAAATGTTCCCTAAAGGCTATGTACCAAAGGCTCAGTCACTAGTTGATGATGCTGTTGGAAGGTGACATTGGGAGATGGGGTTAACTAAAGATTAGCTGTTTGAAGCTAGTGGAGGAAGTTGGTTATAGGGGCCTGCTTTGCAAAGGTTCATTTTCTCCCCAGATCTTCTCTCTCTTTACCTCTCTCTCCCGTCTCTGCGTGAGGACTGCAATGAAGTGAGAAGCTGTCCTCTGCTGCACATGTACCACCATGATATTCTGCCTCCCCACGATCTCTCAGTGATAGTACCAAATAACTATGGACTGAAATACCTGAAATGTGAGCCAAAATAAATCTTTCCTCCTTTAAGCTGATTTTCTTAGGTGTTTTGTCACAGCAATAGAAAACTAATTAACAAAAAAATTGCTCCTGAGAGTAGGACCAGTATTGTGACTACACCTATGTGGTTCAGAAATCTTAGGAAATAGTTTGTGAAAGGAATTTGTAAAGGTTTGAGGACACAGGCTAGAGAAACCCTAGAATGATGTAAGTTGAACATGGTAGACAATTCTAGTTTAAATGTGGAAGAAAAGAACAGGGATAGAAATGTGGACAGTAGGACTATGCTCATGAGGCTTTGGATAAGCAAAGATTCCTATTGGGCATTAGATTTGAAGCTATTACATTTTAGCAATGTGCTTGTCTACATTTTGTTCATGCCCTGAAATTTTACATAAGGTTAGGTTTAAAGGTGATGGGCTAATTAATCTAGTGGAGAAAATTTCAAGCAGCACAATATTTAGCAGCAGGTATTTGTGGCTACTTTTGGCCATATTTACTGTATCAAGAACAAAAAGCAGAGCAGAAATATTTGAAAAGGTTTTATTTGGCTAAAAACAAAGTATGTGTGAAGTTGGGGTTAAGGAAGGTGTGTCTGCTAAAGATAATAGTGCCAGTAAAAAGAAGGCAATTGCATTTTGGCAATAAGAAAGATACCTTTAGGGCATTTTAGGAATTGACCAGACTTCATCTATCACAGGCTCAAGGGTGTAAAATTGTGAACTCCTGTTTAAGTATTTGTATTGAGAAAAGAGTGCTGGGGCATCTTGTTTGCACAGGGTAGCCTAGGAAGTTGTGTCCCCAGGAATCATTTGACCATGCTGAACCATTCAGGCACTCAGATGCTGCTGCAGCCATGGTCCAAGGGGTCCTGGATACTGTTTTCATTGGTGGCAGACCTCAGTTACCATCCATGTGGTACTGGTGTTGCATGCATTAGCATGCAAGAGTTATAGGTCACAAAGTTTTCCTCCAAAACTTCAAAGAAAGCCTGGAATGTCAGGAAGTACGCCTTAGTTTTAAAGTCCCCAAGGGAATGATACATGAAGCTGAGAAAGTAAGGCTGACATCAAAGACCCTGGGAATTAGATATGCCAGGAACAAGGAATGTCTGCTGAGGAAAGGTACAGACAAAAAGCACATTTAGCCAAAAGACTGTACAGGTGAGGTGAAGCTAGCAAGACCACAGGAGTGGGGCTGCTGAAGCCCTTTGGAGCTTACATCATGATTCCTTATGACCCAGATCCTGAATGTGGAGCTACAGGACTTAAGTTTTCCCTTCAAGGTTTTGGTCTTGCTTTGGCCCAATACCTCCTTGGTATTCTTCTATTCCTGCTTAGCCTATGCCATTGTATTCTGGAAGTATGTAACTTGTTTTTCTGTTTTATTTTTATTTATTTATTTATTTTTTGTCTTTTATAAGGGCTCACAGCCAAGAGTTTTCTTTGAGTCTCAGTGATGTCTTGGACTTAAGACTTCTCAGCAATGCTAAAACAGTTAATATTTGGGGGATTCCTGAGGATGTACTGAATATATTTTGCATTGTGAGGTAGACATAAACCTTTGAGAGTCAGGGGGAAGAATGTTATGGTTTAGATCTTAAATATTTCCTAAAGGCCATGTGCTAAAGGCTTATTCCTTAGCTGATAGCTGATAGCTAGGGAGGTGCTGGAAACAGGAGATGGGCATCATTGGAGAAAGTCAGTCAGTCAGTGACATGCGTTTGTTGGGTTTATTGTCTGTCACCATGAAGTGAGCAGCTCTTACCATCATACACTGCCTTTCATAATGCTCTGTCCACAGTTCTGGGGCCAACAGCTATGAACTGAAATCTCTTGTTATATTTCATTTATCCTGTATGTTTTCCATAGATTTTTTATAACTAATATTCTATTATATATCAGGATTTTTCCCCAAACTTCAACAGCTAAATATCCATACTACACAATTTTATTTTTAAATTTATACACTCAAATCCAAACACAAGTCATTATATTTGTATCCCTGTTGTAATTTATTCACAAAGAAGTTTTTAAGGAGTCCATGGGAGGTATAGGTTTAAAAATATAAATGTCAATAATTCTTTTATTCTGCCTTTACCATTAATTTAAGATATGTGTATAATTCTAGTTTAAAAGTCATTCTTTTTCTCCTTATTTTGAAGGTATTACTATCTTCTCTATCCAGTGTCATTATTAATTTCTGTTATCATTATTTCTGCTTATGTGGGGTCATATTTACCTTAAGATATCTCCAGTATCTATTTTTGGAATTGCATGAATAATTAAGAGTAAATTAAATGAGTTAGGTAGAAATTGTTAGGATATGGTCTCCATTGAAAGAGAAACAAAAAATGGTCTTTTTCTTAGGAGACCCCCAAATGCCGCCCTTCCTACATTCTTTCTGTAGGGCAGAAGATTTTCTATAAATATTCTTCTGATTGCATTTCTTTGGTTATACCTCTGTGGTAGAATAAAGGTGGTTCTGCTACTCCAATTTGTAGTCATAAAATTAATTCCAACTTCTGCTATTCTCAGTATCCCAAATATAAGAACCGTGGTTAAATTTATTCAGAAAAAAAACTCCAGTGTTCTGTAAATATGGTGAAGAGAAAGCCAAGATCTTTTAATCAATACTTCTTTGGCATTTAATTTAATTTTATTATTTTGTGTCTGTTTTAAATGGTATAATTATTCCAAATCTTTGGATAGTTCAATGTCAGTATGTAGAAATACTAATGAATTTAGTGTATTACTTTTGTATCCCTCAACTTACTGAATTCTTATACAGTTCTAACAGTATTTGGAGTTTCTGGGTTTTTTATCTATAAGATCATGTTTTCAGCACTGAAATTTTCTTTATTTTTTTCCTACTCAGATGTTTTATCTCTTTTTCTTGTCTGTTTGCTCTAAGGACTTCCAGGAGTATGTTGAATAGAAATGGCAAGAATTAATGTACTAGTCTCATTTAGCCTTAGAGGGAAGTGTTTTGATGTTTTATTATTGAGTATACAGATGCTCCTCAACTTATGATGAGATTTTTCTTGTAGGCTGGAAATATTACAAGTTGGAAATGCATTTAAAACATCTAACCTACCAAACACCTCAGCCTAGAAACATAGTGCACTGTATAGTGTAGATATTTAGCATTGTGATCATGGCTGACCAGGAGCTGCAATTCAGTACTGACACATTATTGCAAGAGAGTATCAAAGATGAAAATTCAAAATTTAAATTAGATCTTCTAATAAATGAGTATCACCTTTTCATCATGAAAAAGTTATGAAATCATAAATTAAAGTAGTACAAGTTGAGAATGGTATGTAATGTTAGTTGTGGGCATCTCATATATATCTTATATTGTGCTAAGGTACATTCATTGTACACCTATTTTGGTGAGAGTTTTTAATCACAAAAAGATGTTGAATTTTGTCAAATTCTTTTTATTCATCTCATAATAATGTATTTTCCTTCATTCTGCTAATATGATGTGTGATATTTATTGACCTGGGTATGCTGAATCATCTTCTATCTCAGTCAATTCCACTTGATGATGATATTTGATGTTATATTAATAACATCAAATGTTATTGTGTTGTTACACTCAGTTTTCTCATATTTAGTGGGAATTTTTGCACTTTGCTCATCAAGGATATTTTATTTGTACTTTCCTGTAGTATCTTTGTCTGGCTTTGATATGGTAATGCTGGCCTCATAAAAAGAAATTGGAAGTACTCCGTCATCTTCAATTTTTGTAAGAGTTTAAGAAGAATTGGTATGATGTCTTTAAATGTTTCATAGAATTCAGGAGTGAAGCAACCAGGTCTTGGGCTTATCTTTGATGGGAAAATTTTATTGCTGATTCATCTTACTTTTTATTGGTGAGTTCAGATTTTCTATTTCTTCATAACTCAGCATTATGTTGTATGCATTGAGGAATTTGTCCATCTCTTCTAGGTTAACCAATTTATTGGCATATAATTGTTCATAGTAGTATATTATACTTTTTTTGGACTTTGGTGAAATTTGTTTTAACTTTAATATATATATTTGTTTAATATATATATATATATGTGAATATATATATGTGTATATATATATACACACACACATATTATATATATATATGTGTGTGTATGTGTGAATATATATATGTGTGTATATATATACACACACACATATTACACACACACATACCCACAAAAGAGAACAGAGATCATCCTGAGCTCTCTTTTACCTTCAATTGTAGAGAATAACTTTTTCAGTTATAATAATTTCATTCTCAGCAGATGTGAGACCCTAAAACTGAAATGAGTTTTTCATAGAAAGTATTTGCCTAAGTCATGCTTTGGTTTGTAATTAATAACTCTGTTTAAATCAATGAAGAGTTTATCATATTCAAGATAATTGTAGATAAAGATTTATTATTGCTATGTTTATTTATTTATTTTTCTGGTTGTTTTAAACATTTTTGTTTCTTCTTACTGTCTTCTTTTTTGGTTTTACAGTTTTGTTGTTGTTGTTTATTTCTTTTTGTAGTGATATGCTTTGAATCTTTTGTTTTTGATTTGTACCTTTATTAAATGTTTTTGCTTTGTTAATCATGAGAGAATAACTTACACTAATAAAAGCCTATTTTGGGCTGGGGATGTGGCTCAAGCAGTAGCGGGTGGAGTGCTGGGTTGAATCCTCAGCACCACATAAAAAATAAAATAAAGATGTTGTGTCCACCGAAAACTAAAAAATAAATATTAAAAAATTCTCTCTCTCTCTCTCTCTCTCTCTCTCTCTCTCTCTCTCTCTCTCTCTCTTTAAAATAAACCTATTTAAAGCTAATAACAAGTTAACTTTTATTGCATTTACCCTCACATTATTTTATAATATATATAATTTGATAATTTAAATATAGTTTTAATTAAGTTTATCTTTTCAACTTAATACTAGGGATACAATTGCTTTTCAGAACATCATTGCAACTCTGGAGTTTTCTGAATGTATCTCTGTTTTACTTAGGCTAATGAGTTTTATGCTTTTGTATGTCTCATGTCATTATTAGCAGCTCAATGAACTCCCTTTAACATTTACTGTAAAAAGATGTTCAGGGCTGGGGATGTGGCTCAAGCAGTAAAGCGCTTGCCTGGCATGTGTGGGGTGCTGGGTTCGATCCTCAGCACCTCATAAAAATAAAATAAAGATGTTGTGTTCACTGAAAACTGAAAAATAAATATTAAATCTCTCTCTTCTCTATCTTTAAAAAAATGTTGAATTGCTATGACTTTTCTTAACTTTTATTTGTCTGAGAAAGTTTTTATATTTCTGTCATTTCTGAAAGGCAGTAAGACAGATTTGCTGGGTAATATATATTTTTTCTGCAGTTTGTTTTTATTTTTCTTTAGCACTTTGAATACATCATTCCACTCTCAGCTGACCTATGGGTTTTCTGCTAAGAAATTTTCTGATAGTTGTTTTGGCATTCATTTTTGTGTGATTTTTAAAAATATCTGCTGCTCTCAGATTTTTTTTGTCTTTGATATTTGATAGTTTTAATATAATGTTTTTTTCCCTTCTTTGGCTTAAATTTGATTGAAGACTTCTGTGCTTTCTCTATCTGGATGTCAATATCTACCTCCATATTAGGGAAATTTTTACTGATTAATATTATGACTTTTAAATTTTTCTTCTTTCACTCCTATTATGTAAAGTTTAATGCCTTGGTGTTGTGCCTTAATTTCCACAGGCTTTCTGCACTCATTTTCATTCTCCTGTGTCTTTATTCCTCTGACTGGAGAATTTCAATGTTCTGTTTTTCAGTTAATTGATTCTATTTACTGCTTGGTAAAGTCTGCTGCTGAAGCTTTCTATTGATCTTTTATTTTTATAATTCAGTCATTATATTCTCTATCTGTAGGATTTTTATTTATTTTTTTATTGTTTCTATTTGCTTACTAAAATTTTAACTGTGCAATTTCTCTAAATGTTTTGGCTCTTATACTTTGTAACTCTCTGAAATTCATTAGAGGATTATTCTCAATTCTTTGTCAGTCATTTCATAGATCTTCACTTTTGAGGGGTCTATTGTTGCAGCTTTCTTTTGGAAGTGACATGATTCCTTGATTCTTCATCATGTTATGCCTTTGCATTGTTGTTTGCAATTTTTATCTTCTGTCCTTTAGAGGTGGTTCTTGGTATGGATATACCTTCACCATTTAACCTGAACTGTGTTGGGGACCCTGGGCAGGGAAGATATATTTGTGAATTCTTAATTTGGGGGCACTGCCTTTGCTCTCATGTTGGTTGGGGTTACTCTTTGAGTATAGCAACAGCTTCTTGTCAGGTCAGGCACAGGATATATTTCCTGGCAGGCAATTTTTATATTTCTGCAAGGACGCGGGCTTGGCTTCAAAGCTAGAAAGAATTGCTGTCAACATAGGCTTGACCAGAAGCTATGCTCCCTAGAAATGCATGATTGAGGATTGTCTCCCTCTTGTGATGGAGCCAAGGGGTGGACTTTTGATGGAATCAATCATCTGTTTGCCTTCCTGAGTTCAAACCCATCTGGTGCCTATACGTCTCCTAAATGTATAGCAGTCTCCCTGACAGTACAGGCTTTTTGGTTGAAGGGAACCAATTTGACTTCCTAAGTGAAACAAATCTAGCCACTACACTCCTCTAAAATTGGCAGAGGATGACATCTCTCTGCTTATGTACGCCATTAGGGTAAGTTCTGAGGCTGGGCAAGGGCAGTAACTGACAAGGGTCTCAAGCTGAAGTTTCCAGTGTGCTTCTGAAGGTAACCAGCTAAGCTTTGTGAGTGGGATATGAAGTTGGCTGTTATATTCAGCTGGGCACCATAGCAGGAAGGAACAAGGAGCTACAAAGATCTACATGCTGATCACTATAAGCTCTGCCTATTTTCTTCATTCCTACCTGATATTAGACTGTCTAGCTATATTAGCCCCAGTATTCCCCATGAATTGAAATAGGAGTGGGTTTCCCAGGAAGCATTTCAGAGTGTTGGGGAAGTAAATTACTGCTTTTTGTGTCTCTTTCCTCTTGTATTAAGTATGCTAAGTCTTTTCTGTCTAGTGTTATACTAACTTGGAGGATGGGAAGAGTTGGTCCCATCACATCACAACCATTCTTTTTACTCTTATAATTAATTTTCATTTCTGCACACCATGTGAAGGTATATTAGCTTTGTTTTTTGTTTTGTTTTTGTTTTTCCAAACAGGGATTTCAAAAACATGTTCAGATTTGTGGACAGTTGCTAGTGAACTGTATGCATGTGTCAGTGGTGGGAATACAGCCCAAAACTTCCTATTTCAACATCTTGCTTACATCCAAATTTCTTTTGGATGATCTTACATGAATTTAGGTTAACTAGAATCCAAGAATCCCGTATTTGGAGAATCTTTCTGTTTCATAGAGGAATGCCTCTGCTTTATCTATGCAATTACATCATCAGGAAGATGAGGCTTTAAGCAAATCTTTGTTATAGTCTTATAAGTATTTTTCCTCTAATTTTGTGTTTCTAAAAACAAAAGAAAACATGGTTTTGCAGAACCATAAGCACTCTACAGATTAACAATTTGTTTACAAAAGAACAACATCATTTTGAGGCTTGCATGCCAAGCAATTCTCATTCACATTGTCAGTTCAAATATAAAAGCTGTCACTAAATTATTCTGTCTTGTGATTCCAAATGGTGCATCAATATATAGGAATTAATTTTTTATGAAGAAAACCATCACATTTTTTGACAAAATACTAACTTGATGTAAACATAACTTTCCTTTTCAGACTAAATTTATGAGGCATTTTTAGTCCAACACATCTAACGTTTGCTTTAAAGAGCACCTCAGTGACAGAATTCTCAACAATTAGATACAATAGATGCAGGAAATTCTTTCAGAAGTTCTAAATTGTCTCAAATATGAAAGGACAGTGTCATAACTGTTTTTACTCAGTTGTCACTTCTTCTATACATATTGATGACATTGTGAAAATAAATTACAAAGAAGTTTTTTAAAACTGATTGTTTTACCTACCAAGATGAATAAATTAAAGGCATCCTCAGGGAATTTTTTTTAACTGGACAATTTTTTAAAGTTGGCGAATAATAAGTGTGTATATTATGAATACAGTGCAATTTTTGATATCAGTTGGTGCAATGAATGATTGTCATTACATATCTATCACTTCAAATGCTTTTTTGTGGTGAGATCATTCAAAATACTCTATTTTAGCTATTTAAAAATATTTATTATCATGAACTATAGTCCATGCTGTGCAATAGATTTCTAAAACTTACTTCTCCTAACTAAAACTTTGAACCCTTTGGACAATATCATTTACTTTACATCCTCAGTTCTTCTAGTTTCTGGTAACCACCATCTTATTTTCTACTTCTGTGAATATGACTATTCATATTCTGCATATAACTGATAATGTGAGAATTATATTTCTGTACCTGGCTTGTTTCATTTAACATACATTAGCTCTATCCATTGTTAAAATGACAATTTTTTTCTTTTCTGAGGTGAATAGTATTCCAATGTGTGTGTGTGTGTATCACATTTTTTTATCCATCTGTTGATGGACACTTAAATTGCTTCCATATTTGTACTACTTTGAAAGATGATACAATAAACATGGGGGTGAAGATATTTCTTTGACATGATAATTTCAAATTCTTTAGATAGATGCCAAGAAATGGAATTGTTCTATCAAAAGGTGCTCTTGTTTGAATATTTATCCTCTACAAAACTCATACTGAAATTTAATAACCATTGTCACAGCTTTAAGGGGTGGGAACTTTGAAAAGTCATTAGGCCCCACATTAGATATGATAATTCTATTTTTAGGTTTTGAGGAATTTGTTTATTATGCACTATAATATTTGTATTAATTTATATTCCTACCAACAAAGTAAAACTATTCCCTCTTATGTACATCATCATGAATACTTTCTTTCATCTTTTTTACCTATTATAACATGCATAAGGTACAATATCATTCTGATTTTAATTTGCATATACCCGATGATTAGTGATGTGGAATGTTTTTCATTTGATTGTTTGGTATTGTAGTTCTTCTTTTTAAAAAATATCTATTAAGATCACTTGTCTGTATTTAAATCAGATTATTTGTTTTTGCTATTGAAGTTTGAGTTACTTACATATGTTGCATATTATCCCTTTATCAGAAGAATGGTTCATAAATATTTACTAACAATCCAAAGGATATAACTTCACTCTATCAATTGTTTCCTCTATGATGCAGAGGGTTTTTTAATTGATGTGATCTCTTTTGTTTAGTTTTTCTTTTCTTTTCCTTCCTTCCTTCCTTCCTTTCTTCCTTTCCTTTCCTTTCCTTTCCTTCCCTTCCCTTCCCTTTTCCTTCCTTCCTTCCTTCCTTCCTTCCTTCCTTCCTTCCTTCCTTCCTTTCTTTCTTTCTCTTTGCCTATGGTTTTGGGATCATATTCAAGAAATCATTGTCCAGATAAGCACTATGGAATTTTCTCCCATATGTTGTTCTGGTAGCTGTATAGTTTTGAGTCTTACATATAAATCTTTAACTCATTTTGAATTGATTTCTGTCTGTGGTGTGAAACAAGGGTCTACTTTCATTATTTGGCATCTGAATTCCTACCTCTTCAACACAATAGGCAGTATGTCAGTCTCAAAATTAGAGTATTATTAAACCATCAGTATATTAAAATGCTGGGTGGAAATTTCAAAACCATGCCAAAAGGAACTCCTTATTCTGCAAAGCAAAGCTGTCAAACCAGCAATCTTGGCACTAGTTGGAAGACTTGCTGGAAACTTATAATCTAAAACCACATCCCAGATTTAATGAATCAAGTTCTGAATTTTAACAAGATTCTACAGATGATTCAAAGTCACCTTGAATTTCAGAAAGCATACCTAGTTCATACACTTCCTTAAATGTGTTGGGTATTATGAAGGAACTATGTGTCACAAATCTGAGAGAGAACTGGCACTAAGTCTTAATTCTGTGGACTTTTGCTGTCTGTTCTCTTTATTTCTCATCAAAATAAGAAATAAAATTTTGGATAATAGTTACCTAAGATGAACTGTTAATTTAAGTATCAGAACTCATCATGGAATGTGACTTCATTTCTGAATTACACTTAGCTTTTCCACAGTAAGATAAAAGAGGCACCCATAGTTCTATAAAACATTCTTTCATACTGCTATTAATTGAAAACACCACACACACACACACACACACACACACACACACACACACACAAAAGATCAATTTTAGGAAAGCAGGCAAAAAGGGCCCGTTAATTAACTATGAAAATATCGCTAAAACCAACCTGTATATGAATAAGGAAGAAACACTTGACATATAGACACTCATTGGCAAAGTTTTTTCTTGGTGTTTTAGAGTCACATAGTAGGAAATCAATGAATTTGTTGTGATGATGATGACACAATCTGTTCAATGATTTTCTAAATCCAAGGCAGAGTAATTCTGCAATTAAGCTGAGCTGGTTTAGTTCACATTTGAATTTCTCATTAGTATGCACAATTTAATTATAATTTTGGTCCTCTTGATTGTACAAAATTATAAAAGCAATATTGCTTGATTGGAAGTTCTTGCTTTCTAATATTATGTGAAATTTTAACTAAAAACTCAGTATTCTCAAAGGTCATAGGCACTAAGTATTCAAACTTATTAAATACTTGTTATAGAAAAATAGAATCAATTTGAATAGTTTCACATTCATGTGCCATTTTTCTCCCATTGAAATATACAAGGCATGTAAAAATCAACAAATCTTAACTTTGGGAAATTCTTAAGGGATAGTGACTATAATGTCTGATCTGACTTTTTAATCAAGCAATTAACAAGAGATTAATATCCTTTCACCAGTTAAAGAATATCTTAATTCAATAATAGGTTCAGGCTTTGAGTTATCTTTATGCAGTATCTGTTAATTTCAAAGGCTTAAAGGTTTTACTACTTTAAACAATCCTTGATTCTCAAAATTTAAAAATTGAGCTTTTGTATTAGAAATTGACTCTGTGCATGTGTGTGTGTGCATGTGTGTGTGTGTTCACACTCATACACCAATGATTATAAAACCAAGGCAGTAAAATGTTGCTCTGTCTTCATAAATTATTTAGTCAGTTTTAACCTTTAATGATCCTAACTTTCCAAATGTATCAGGAATAATTTCACACAGCCATTCAAAAACTCCCATGTCATTTACCAGCAATCCTCATAATCCAATGGAAGTGACTAGTTATACTGAACAGCAGATTTGCCCAAAAGCAACTCCAGATATTTTTTCATACTTTTACTCTATATGCACCTGAAAAAATATGCCAAGAGCCACATCTTGCCAGTTTCTGGAATGACTTTTCTAATTATTTGCAACTATGTCCCTCTGAATATCAAAAGGTTAAAATTAGTTGAGACCATGCTCTGTGTGGATGCTGTTAAAGGCTTTTATTATTATTATTTTTTTTTGTCATTTTAACAGGATTCCTTTTCTACTCCTATTTCTTTAGACAAGCTTGAGATATCATTCTTAATGGTATTCTATACTGCTTTATATTGATTTTGTTGTTGTTGTTTATTGTGTTTGAATTAAATATTTTTTAGATTGCTTAAAGGGAAGAGTATTGTTATCTTTGTATAATGAATAATTTATTTTTTCTTTTAAAATTGCTTAAGATTCCGAATATTTGCTTCATTATATGTATCTAGAATGTTTAATTTTGTGGAATTTTCAATAAGAGAGATAAGAAATATTTACATTTTTTCAATGTTTTATTTTTACATTATTTGATTTTTTATAGAAGAAATCTGATATTATATTTTCCATGTTAATACTGTTGGAGAGCAAAAGTTATACACATCTATATGTTAAAGGTCATGGAAAGTGCCAGATATATACTTTGGTATCACTGAGAGACGAGGTAGGTTAATAATATCATTAAGAGATCATACATTGCTGGGGTTGTATCTCTGTTGTAGAGTGCTTGCCTAGCATGTGTGAGACACTGGGTTTGATCCTCAGTGCCACATAAAAATAAATAAATAAAGTAAAGGTTTTGCATCCATCTACAACTAAAAATTACGTATTAAAAAAATAAAAGAGGTCATACAGTTGGGCATGGTGATCCACACCTATAATCCCATCGACTCAGGAGGCTAAGGCAGGAGGATCTCAAGTTCAAAGCCAGCCTCAGCAATGGTGAGTCACTAAGCAACTCAGTGAGACTCTGTCAATAAATAAAGATACAAAATAGGGCTGGGGAAGTGGCTCAGTGGTTGAGTGACCTCTTGTCATTTGGCCAGACATTTTTTTTTTCTTGTAGGGAGCACCCTTATGCAATGTAAAATTAGTAAAATTAGGATCTATGATCTTTACACACTAGAATCCAGGAGCATATTCTTCCTCTGCTCCACTCCCAGCATGTGACTTTTTTTTCTGGAAGGACAAAATTACCCACCCCAGGATGAGAACTGCTGGCTTATAAAAGGGTGGGGGAAAGGGTATTTAAAACTAGGAAAATCACAGTGGAACTCGGAAAGCAAAGAAAGGGTGAAACATGATAATCATAAAACACTCTTTTAAGATGATTAGGCTTCAATTTATAATTCATATGTCTTAGTTTGGCTAACATAACAAGTTACCATATACTGGTGACTTGAACAATATACATTTTATTTCTCACAGTTCTGGAGGCTGGGAAGTACAATATCATCATCTAGGAAGTTTAGTGTCTGAAGAAGGCATCCTTTTTGCTTTGTAAGGGTCATTGTAATGTTGTGCCTTCACACAGTGAAGAGCTGAATGAGAGGAACCTCTGATGTTTCTTCTTACAAAGACAATCCATGCAACAGGACTCCACCATCCCAAAGGCCCTGCCTCCTAATAATATGGCATTAGGGGGTCAGGATTTCAATGTATGCATTACTGCAGTACGGTACTGAATCTTTAATATGGTCATAATAGTTTCTTAATTGATATAACTTGAAGACAAGTTCTTTCCTTTCCAGGATGTGTGATGGTATGTGAATAATTTACAGTTTCAAACATATTCAGAGGCATAATGTAAGACTACAGAAACAAAGGAGACAAGACTAATTGGAGAAAATGCTTTACTGGTGTATACTATAAAACATTTTTAAGAAAGATAATCAATACCCATTCTTCTCAAAATCTTCCAAAATTAGAAGAAAATTAGTTACTTCCTAACAAAGTCTATGAGGACTCTGATATCCCAATCCAAAACTAGATTAAAAATATAACAAGAAAATATAACTACTGATTAATATCTCTTTTGAATGTAGATGAAAACATCATTAACCATAGATGGCAGTAACATTTAAATGTTCTCAAAATTAAGTGAGTGTTTTAACAATTAGATATCAATTCACCAATCATAGCTACCACAAAATAAAAATTGATAATAGTCAGAGTTGATAAATGTCTGCACAGGCTTCTTTCTCTGAAATGAGAACTTCCTATTCCGGGAAGCTTGTGCTAGCTTTCTTGAGATGAAGGTGCCAGGATATAAAAAGTGAAGAAAAGAAGGATAGGGCTGCAAAATTTAGGTAAAAAAGGTACAGTTAGCTGGAGACCAGCCTCAGCCTCACCCCATGAGACCTCCAGGGCACGATTGCAGCAGCTTAGCCCTACCTTGAGACGTTTTGTCAGTTCTTAGTTGTGGGTCCCCCTAAGATTGGAGTTGCAATCAGTAAATGTAATCCAGACAGGGCACTGGTACAGCTACTACAAAAAATGTATAAAAAGTAGTTGTTTTCAGACCCTATCAGAATATGCATTGTATACATAAAAGAATGATTTCTCAATACTTAAATTCATATGTTTATTTTAGCATGTTATTTTAGCACATAAATTGTACTTATACACATATAAATTACATAAATATTGTACTTCCTTCTTGGAGAAAAAAATAAATATATTGCAAGATGTAGTAGGTAGAATAATAGGACCTCTTTGTCCTACTCCCCAAATCTGTGGTATGTTAGCTTACATGACAAAGGGGAATTAAAGCAGAAAATGGAATTAAGATGGGTGATCAAATGACATTAATGTAGGAAGATTATCCTGGATTGTCCAGAAGAGCCCAGTTTAAATAAGTAAGAGTCTTTTAAATGAGTGAGAATCAGAGTTATGCTGTACTGGAAAGACTCTATGTGCCTTGTTACATTTTTAGTTTGGAAGATTCAATGTGTCCATGAGCCAGATTATGTTGGTGACCTCCACAAACTGGAGAAGGCAAGAAAACCAAGATTCCTTACAATTTTTAAAAAGTAATATGGCCCTGTAGACACCTGGGTTCTAGTCTTGTGAAATCTCTTTCATGCTCCTGACCCCCAAACTATAAAGCAAAACAATGAATACCATAAAGCAAAATAAATTAGTGGCAATTTATTCAACAATCATTGAAAACTATTAGGATTATTGAAATCATCTCTACCAAGAAAGAATCATGTTACAGACAATGGGGATGGAAGAAAGAGTAGAAGGTTAAGTGTATGATATATCTGTTTGACCTGACACTTGATTTAATATTGCATACTAACGTTACCATTACAAAAATATAATTGTGAAAAAATAGCTGCTTGGGTTTGTTTTATTGAAATGGAACTTTACGAAGTATAATAAATTTGGGGTCTCACTATGACATTTGGATGGGAAGATGGCAGAGAGACAAGAATGAAACTTCAGTTTCAGTACTGGTTGAGCACTGAATAAATGGAAGGAAATAAAAGCCATATATATTTAACTACTTCTAGAAAATTGGCTGTGAAAAAATGTAAGGGATTTTGTGTGGGTGTTCAAAGAGGTAGAGAGAATTTAACAAGCTGATAAGGTAAAATAAAGAATCCAGGGCAGAAGAAGAATTTTAAGTTTAAATAAAAGCTAGATAATTGATCATCTTCTTAAAAGAATTATGCAATGATAATATATGGGGTCTAGACAAGAGTATTACTACTGTCTTAATTTCACTTGCTTTTATTAAAGGCAATTGTAAATAAATGAAAATTCTGTAAAAATGAGTGGGACAATATTGGTAACTGTTTACCATCTGTGTTGAAACATAGCTAAGATGTTTCTAATTTCAGTTATTCCATTTTATACAATAAAATGCTTTTATTCATTTTCCTGTTGAATACCCACGAAAAATTAGGTCAAACAAAAAGAACAATATGTCTTTTTTAATTGGTTGTGTGGCTTTACCTCTGCTTTCTCAGTATGTTGCAATGTTAAACACTCAGGTTAAATGATTCATAAATTTTGGAGGGAATCAAACAAATTGTGATTAAGATTGTTAATAGAACTTATATAATTGGCTTATTGAGAAGCAGACCAAACTTCTAATACTTTATGTAAGACAGTATTAAACTTTCAAATAGAAAAATATCTACAAAATTTTATTTATAGTTATATGCAAGTGTATCTACTTGTATATATGCATGCATGTGTATGTGTATATCCCCAAACTTAATAATTAGAAGCACTATAGAAGATTTATGGAATTCAAGTATGTTTGTAGGTTATTAATTGTGGTTAAGCACAGTGGAAAGAGATGTATTTCCAGATCATAGAGTTCTTTTGGAGGTAATGTGATGCAATGTTTATAAAGATGTTGTTGTGGTTCAGATATTAGGTGTCCCCAGAAGCTCATATGAGAGACAATAGATGAAAATGTAGAGTTGAAATGACTGGGCTCTGAGAGCCTTAACCTAATCCGTGCATTAATTGAATGATGGGGATTAACTGGATGGTAACTTTAGGAAGAGTGTGGTTGCAGAAGGTAGGTCTGAGGGGGAGTGCCTTTATGGTTTATAGATTGTCCCTGATGAGTGGAGCTTACTCTCTCTCTCTGCTTTCTGTCATGTGGTAAGCTGCTTTCCTCCATCACAGCCTTCTGTCCTGATGTTCTACCTCACCTCAGGCTCAGAGCAATGGAGTCCGTTAGCTATATACTGAGAACTCTGAAAACATGAGCACCAAATAAATGTTTCCTCCTTCTGTATTGTTCTTGTCAGATATTTTGGTTACAGTGATGAAAAACCTGACTAAAAGAAATGTCAAGTATATAAATATATTTACAAAACACACTAGACATATAGCGAGATAAATGATGATTTAAAGGTTCATGCTATAGTAATCTACCGAAGAACTTTGATACGTTGCAAAGACAAAGTGAAACAACCTCCAAGATTATAGTTGAAATGCCCTGAAGTTCCTTTGCCTCCAAGATAATGAAAACATGAGAAACATGTGCCTCCCAGGAAACAGAGGGAGTGATTCAACATGTTTATGGATCATCGAAGTCTGTACAATGTAATAAGAATGGACTATCATGAACTAACAATAAGGTGACTTATTTTATCCACAGTATTTGGTGTGGGGGGGCAATTAGGTCAATACCCTGAAACTCTTTACCCCTGAGCTACAGCATCAGTTTTCCCCTCCCTTCCTTTTTTAAAAAATTTTATTTGACGCAGGATCTTGTTAAATTGCTGTCCCTATCCTCACAATCTTCTTTCTTCAGTCTCCTGAGTCTCTGGGATTACAGGAATGCACCACCACACCCAGCTTATCCACAGTGTTTTTAAGATTGAAGAGGAAAAATTTAGAGAAGAGCCAAAGCTCTGGCCAGGCAGCCTTCAGTAGAGTCCACACAGAAAAGACAACTTAGATGGAATACGTGTACTATATGCACTGTAATAGGCTGGGTCCTATTATTGGGGCCATATGTGATTAGAAAAATTTGTATTTTGTGGATAAGATGGTGGTTCTTTCCTCAACTCCTGAGTATTTAATTGAAATGGGCATGAATGGTAATTAGTAGAATTCTATTTTGGATTCTTGGTTTGTGGTTTATTAGAATGATATAGTAGTTAGAAAAACCAATGTAAGACTTTGAAATTACTCTCTCCATCAATCAAGATAGTCAAAAAGTAAGAAAATATCACATGCTGAAAACTTTGGTGGAAATTTGGGCTACTTTTAAATATTTAAAGGATACATTTTGATGGTCTCCACCATATTCCCATTAAATTTGTCTGACATTGCACAAAAGTGAAGGATTATGTAAAATGGCAGTGGACTCAAATAACTCATGCCATAATTGCAGCTTCAAGGCCAGCAGATTAACACATCTTCTGGTACACAGAGTGTCACCATTGATGGAACAAATGGATAAGTTTTCCATCCCTTGTAGAGAAGATTAGAAATGATTGAAATTCACATGGAACTAGATAATATATAGTTTTTTCCTAGGACTATTCTATGTCCCTCATCTAACGATACAATATAGTACAAATATATATGACCTTCTTGACATACTACAACATTTTTTATATCATATTATATATGATATTGTATCAAGCCAGTTGACCCATTTAAGCATCAGCTGTTTAACAAATTGGATGTTAACATTCTAGATTGTTGTATTATGGTTTGAATCTAGAATGTTCCCATAATCTCAAATGTCAAGGGCTTGGTACTCAGTGCACCAATATTCAGAGGTGAGGCTTTGGGGAACAGATTGGATTGTGAAAGATCACACTTCAGCATTGGATTAATCCATTGATAACTGAATAGACTACCTGGAGGTGGCGAAAACTGTAGGTAGTCAGTTATGGTTAGAGCAAGTAGTTCGCTGGTGGTGTGTCCTGTAAGGTTATTTCTTATGTTTCTCCTTCTCTCCCTATTTCCTGGCTGTCATGAGGTGAGAAACTGTCCTCTGCCATGCCTTCCAAATTCATGTTCTGCCTCATCTCAGAACCAAACCAATGGAGACTGCCAACCATGAACTGAAACATCTGAAACTGTGAGTCAAAGTAAAGCTTTACTCCTGTAAGTAGTCCCTCTCAAGTTTTAATCACAACAATGAAAAGCTGACTAGCACAGGATCCTATCACTGAGAGACAGTGTCTATGAAGTTTTACCACATATACATATTTATGGTGTCAGATGTTGGCCTGAGAAAGCCTTTCATCTGAAGTGAAAAACAAGTGTTTTTTAATCTTACACTGCTTATTCCGAAGATGAAAGCACCAAACTTATGGACCTATTTGGGTTTTTGAGGCAGCATATTTCACAACTCAGAAGATTGACCCAAATCATACACAAGAAACTTCTAGCACTGAGCAGAGATTAGAGTGAAAAAAAAAGAGAATTGTGGCAAATGCAGCCATCAGCCGTAGAAAAGGCTATTTGTGAGGTTTTGGCATGCCCACTGGAGAAATTACACAATAGAACTCAGAGATTTTTTAAGTCAGGTTGTACCATACTTGTGTTCTTCTGAACTAAAAGATCATGTTACTACAACTGCTCCATAAAACAAGCTCTCCTAGATCCACATGGTCATAAGTTTGGGATGGATTCAGAAGCAGACCATTTTGAAGTAGACATTTAAGATCCAGAATAGAGCATGGACAAGTCAAGAGAAGAAAAGCAATCTGTACAAATCGCCCAACTGTCAAGTCATACACAACTGTTGCACCGGTGCCTACCTTCCCACTTCTATGCATGCCATGATCTATATGTCTCTGTGTTTGATTTCAAGTTGAAAGTGATGAAATATAGTCTAGCCCAACTCAGGAGATGCCTGAAAGACAATGAAAAAATCAAAATATTCCCAATTTCCAAAGCTTTCTGTAGTGAATTTGTTAATTCATTTCACATAGATAGTGAAGTGAATAGAGGTGAGAATACATATAGTCATGAGAACTGGGAAGTCATTTCACTGGTGGTAAGAGTCCTCAAACAAGAAATAACTAAAATCATCTTTCAGTCAACCTAGAATAGAAACATGTGGTTATATATTTGGATTTGGGTGCAATGATGAAAACTTTCATATCATATGGAAAGGATAATAAAGACTATGCTAACAGAAGAGGCGTTTAATAACCAAACACAAAGAATAACTTCACCAGCTTCTCTCAGCCATTCTTTGTCACCAGCCCTCCAAATATTGACATAATGAGCACAAGAACTGAGTGTTCATTGTGACAGGAATGGAGGCTAACCATGGGCAGCAACTGATTTGTCCACTGCCTGCACCAAATGTCTAAGTTGGCAATAACACAGGCCATCGCTAAGTCTATAATAATGCACCATTTTCTAAGGAAACAAACCAGTACTTTGTGGCAAGTAAGCAATATTGACCCTTGTACCTTGGAAGGATCAGTGACTCATTCTGACAGAAATAGACATATATTCTGCATATGGCTCAATCAAGAGTGGCAAATGAGTGATGCTGTTTGAGCTGCCCAGAGACAGAAGTGACACCACTCTTGGAAATTTCTCTGTGCAAAGGTGCCAAGAAAACTGCCCAGTTGTATGGTGATGTCCTGTTCAAAGGGAAATTCCATGCTTACCATGAAGTTTATCAGTTCATGGCCTAAGGTTCAAACACCAGCCACCCAGGGATGAAGAACTGTGGGCTCAAGCTGATGATTGTAATTGAACTGTTCAAACTTTTGACCTTGGTTCTATTTGTTTTAAAGTAACTTTCTCACAATGAATCCCTTTGATGTTGAAACATATATAATAAACATCCTGAGCTGACTCATCTGTCAAGAGTGTGGTGCCCACCGGCCCCAGCTTTTTCTCTCTGTTCGTTTTTTCTAACCCCTCATTGTGCCCTCCATTTTCCTGAATTAACTGTTGTGCAGGTCACAACATGGCTCTGTCTTTTCTGCCTTCATGGTCTTGCCAAGACTATTACCTGCAAACTTAATAGATTGCTGGATCCAATGGCATGGAATACCATTGGGGGGGGGGGGTACCAGGGATTGAACTCAGGGGCACTTGACCACTGAGCCACATTCCCCAGCCCTATTTTGTGTTTTATTTAGAGACAGGGCTCACTGGATTGCTTAGCGCCTCACCATTGCTGAGACTGGCTTTGAACTTGCAATTCCCCTGTCTCAGCCTCCTGAGCAGCTGGGATTACAAGTGTGCACCACTTCAGCAAGCTGGAATACCATTTAATATCATATCAGACCAGTTTACAACAAAGGGGATATGAGAGTAGGGCTATAATTAATGCCTAATACAGTATTGGAATCACTGGCTGGGGGCATAGATGAAGTACCAGTTCAGAAATAATATTTTACAAGGATTACATGTCATCCTCCAGAATGCATTTTATTCACATCAAATCAGAGACATTCGTATGGCATTACTCAAAGGTGGAGATACATGGGTCTAGGAACTAACGAGAAGAAAGAAAAAGCATCCAGTTGCTGTCACTCTGAGTGACTCACAGAATTTGTATATCCCATTTCCACAATTCTGAACTATTCAGCATTATAATCCTGATTCCCAAGGTATAGAAAATCTTCCAGAAGTTTCATCAAGAGTGTGATTACATTATAAAATGTGTCTGCTTCTTGATCACTTTAGAATTCTTGTATTAAGGGGCTTGCAGACAAGAGGAGAAATTGCTATCTTAGCAAATATAATTGATCCAGATCATCAGGAAGAGATGGGGCCAGAGTTTTCTGTTTATTAATCAAGTTTTACACTTGGCTGCCTCTAAGTCCTCACTACCTAGTTCAAAGCTGAAAATAATTAAATAAGCACAGAGACATCCACCAGGGAAATACAGGCGTAACAAGTATGTATAACAATTATTACATGCCAGCGAAGGTTGTTAGAACTTTAGAAAGATTAGGGAGATCAGGCAGTTTGCCTAAGGTCACACTGTAAGTGACAAAACCAATTTTTATACTCAAGTGAACTCAACCCATATATCATTAAGGAGTGTTTGCTGAACTATGTGTATGTACCTGACAAGTATTTCCTTCTCTCTCTAATATAGAGAGAGAAGGAAATACTTGTCCAAACAGATTCTTACACAGATCTTCCTGATTATTACCAATTGGTACTAGATTTCACCACAAATTATATCAAGTTACAAGCATCTTCCAATTTAGTCCAGATAGCCCAGAAGAGTTCTTTCCGTTTACTAGACACCCACATCAGAATTTTCTGTCTTGGAATATTTCTAATAGAAATTTGGAGAGCAGTACAGCATCAAAAATAGATTTGACCATATGTAGAATTTTATCTAACTTCATTCTCTCACTTCCACACAGCACGGAGTGCTAAATTCTGAACTCATTGAGACTGATGTCACTGTAAAAAGTGTGTTCCATTACTTTAAGTGCTGTTTGGGTAACTAGTATAAATAAATAAATAAGTAGAATATTTTTGTGTTATTTATGTCCTTTGAATAGTTGTGACTATTTAAATGATTTTTTAAAATTCTACAAAGTTGTTGAAAGGGATGCTCCCTCTATATGCTATACCTTGGGATAAAAGGTAAGGCTTGTCACTGCTGATGAAAAACTCTAAATCTACTTCCTAAATGTAATGTCAAAGTTGTCTTTTTGGACTTTATTTTTTACAGATAAAATACAAATTTGGTATTTATCATGAAAAAAATCACAATTTTTGAAGAAAAGACAATGAGCAATGTGTTTCATTTTGTGTGATATATTGATTTGAAAAGGACACATTAGAGACAAAATATTTACTATCACAGCACCAATTTAACTGAATACAACAAATGCTATATCAGAATTATACATATAATAAGAATAAGCCAATAGAAAAGCATGGACTAATATTTGCAATAAGAAAAGATGACAGGATTGTCATGATTTCACAAAGTACTTTCATATTTTTTATAAAAACCAAAGAAAAGCCAAAACCTCATGCTTTCCTATTATCATTTAATGCTTAACTTTTCCCCTGCTTCTAACTGTTCATTGCAAAGAGAAACATTCTTTAAAGACTTATTTCAATTTCTTATCTTTGACAATCCTAGCAGTCATTTTTCTCTACAAAACTTTGTTCCATATCATTGGATATGTATCATTCCATAAGGCATTTAAATATCAAATGAACCCCGTCCATGCTACTGGGATTGATTTTTTGGTTTTCTTTTTAATAAACTATCCTGATGTTGCTGTATCAAGGGAAAGAATATGTCACAGACCATAGTTACACACATTTTTAAATATATGCCCAAAGTATCCTAATTCCACCTGATTACAGAATGTTCTCCTCCTGTACTCAATACTGTGTAAAACCAAAATAGTCCAAGAACATGCATATAGAACACATTGGATACAGAAACCATGTAATGATGTCATACTCAGTCTCTGTCTCATTGTCCTAAACAATGGAGAAAAAAACCCACCATCAAATAAAACCATGAGCTTTTATTTTATGAAAGGATTTGCAAAGGACCTCACAGAATCATTAGGGATAAGATGATTACTTTTCTATAAGCCACATTATGTCTCCTTAATCCATTGCTGGTATAGAATCGATGTAAATAGAGAGATGATATTTAAAAAGTAGTTTGTTATTTAGGAGACCCATCATCATTGATTTTCATGGTGACAGAAAAATTTCCCAGTTAAATTATAAGTTAATGTTGCTTGTAGCCCATTTGGTAATTACAAATGGAAACAGATGATTCCTACTGAGAAAAAAAATAATTAATAATCCTCATACAAAAAACATCCTCATCAAAAGCATAATTAAGTAGGTATGTGGTCCCTGTAGTTAAATAAAGAGTGAATCATCATCTTACATGGTAAATGATGTTATTTCTTTAAAATTAGATCTTCCATAAATCTCTTTTTAAAAAGAAAAATGTAACTTGAACAATTTAAATTTAAAAATATGACTTTTTTCATTATCAGCGTCTATCTGAATTTTTGGGTAGTTTGTACCAGTTGAGATTTAATAGTGAATATTAAAATACTATATATACTATGGTGATTTTAAAGATCAAGATTTATCTTTTCCTTGAGTTAACTGCTTTATCTCATGACATTGAAAATTAGAATTAGCCTATTTCCCCTTTTTATTAATGTTTTATCAGATAATTAAATTAATTTAAATTTATAAGTTGTTGAAATACTCTTTTCCTTTATTAATAGGCCTGTTGACCAGTAGATACCAGATATCTGTTCACCAAACTCTTCACTTCTTGCTGCTGGATATATATCTAGTCTGTATCCCCTACTTTTATGGTTCCATATGACTTATAGGACTGAGTTCTGGCCTTGGGAATGTGGTTAGAAATAGACAGTGCATCGATGCTTAGCCTATTCAAATTTCCCTAATGTTTCCTATGTGGTCCTCCTCTCTGGTGAACCTGGAAATGTCTTTTTGAAGATGATGGAACTCTGACACAGAAGAAAGCCACATCACTTAATCATTGCTTGCTGGAGAAGCTGCCCATCAGAAATAAGTATTTCATATTTCATATAAACAAGAAATATATTTCTATCATTGTAAGCTATTGATATTTTGGAGTTCATTGCTACAAGAGCGAGCATTAATTAATATCTGTTACAAATGTCATCTCCCTTATGGTAGGCAAATAATGGTCCTACCCACCCACCAAAATTATTCACATCTCTATCCCAGAAATCCTAGGTTATTTTATGATTCAAATGAGATTTAGCAGATGCAAACAAATTAAAATCTTTAAATGAGGAGATTATCCTGGATTATACAAGTGAGTCCAATATCATCATAAAGTTTACTATAAGAGGAAGGCAGGCACACCACCATCACAGAAGAAGATTTAAAAATGGGAGAAGGCTCAGAACATTTCAGGACCGAAAGCCAGCAAATTTAGACAGCTCCTAGATGTGGAAGAAGACAAAGAAATGGTATCTCTCCTGCAGCCTCCAGAAATAATACACTCTGATAACACACTACTTCGGAGGTCTTTGGACCTCCAGAGCTATAGGATAGTACATTTCCATTATTTTAAGCAATTACTTCTGTAGTATTTAGTTGTACCAATAGAAGCCTCTATAACTTTTCAATATGTAGATAGATTAGAAAATATGAGCAGTTTATACATAAGCCCGTATTCATAGATGATTCATGTCTTAGAAGATTTGTACTGGGTGCTTCTGAAGTGTAGAATCATATGAATTATATCATAAATTTTTATTTCATGTTTCAAGTGGTGTAGTTTATTAACCCATATTAGAGTCAGTGATTTTCTTCACATAGGTTACTATTGTTAAGTGTGGTGTCTTATGACTTTTCTGAATTTAGATGAATATCAGGCACAACCAAGACTCAGATATTGATTTTCAGTTGAAACTGTGCTTCTGGATCTTGGACCTATACATCAAAATGCATTCTGAAACTTTGTGTTCGGGTGAACTATAGCCATTTCAAACTAAATATATAAAAAAATTAATCTCATCTTCTTTTGTTTAATTTGTTTTTCTGCCAATTTATTCTTTATTTAGTTAATAATATCACCATGTACCCAATCATTCTAATAAGAAGCCTAGAAATTTTCTTTTTCCCATTCCCCATATATAGTCAAAATCCTATATGATACAAATCCTGTACTCTAGTTAGTAAACCTGTTTCTCACAGAGTACATATTAGCAAGTGTGAAGCTATCTTATATGTATACTTGGTTAAAATAAGTAAGTAAATATAAATAATAAGGGTCAAGCTTTTCATAGAGAAAAACTTTATAAATAAAATGTTAATATAGAATGAGCTAATGGACCAAACTGGAGTCTGAGATATATGTATAGACATGTATATTATATACATACTTGCAGAGTGCATACAGGTGCATGCATGTAACCAGATGTATATATCTTAAAAATAAATGTGTGTATATGTATATACATATAAATATACATGTGTGCTGGCACATAAACATGTATTTCCTTGCTCTGTCCTAGAGAGGGCCTTAATGAAGATGCTTCAAAGAGCAATAGTAATATTAGGACCATATCTTGTTTTCTAAATATCCTTCTAAAATAAAAGTTACTAAGGCTTCTTATATGATGATAAGAAAGAGGTCAGGAAAATGAAAGATTAGCACTGAACACATTTTGGTGTCAAAATAAATGCAGCCGGGCACCACGCCTATAATACCAGTGGCTCCAGAGCCTGAGGCAGGAGGATGAGAATTCAAAGTCAGCTTCTGCAAAAAGTGAGGTGATAAGCAACTCAGTGAGATTCTGTCTCTAAATAAAATACAAAATAGGACTGAGGATGCGGCTCAATGGTTGAGTGCCCCTGAGTTTAATCCCTAATATCCCCCCTGCAAAAAAACAACCCAAAGTAAAATCAGGAAACTCATATATATTTATATTTAGTTTATAATTTATATTCTGTGTCAGAATTGCACCAATATTAATTTCTTAGTTTTGATAATTTTAAGTAATGGATTATGTAAGATGCTACTTAAAATATTAACATTGGAGAAAGTGAGTGGTATGTACTCAAGAACTCTGTACTACCTTAGAAATGCTGCTGTATTAAATGCTGTCTTAAATTATTTTAAAATTAAAAGCTACAGAAATTTTGAGGAAGCATCCTCCTGAATTCATCCTAAATATACTTTATTTCTCATCCCTACTTCTGCTTGATGTATTGAGGTAATTGTGAATTCTCATATAATTATCAAAACGGACTCAAATGGCTTCCCCGTCTCTTACCTTTCTTTTTTCTATCCTCCAAAACAATCACTTGCAAAAATATTATATATTATTTGAACAAAATTTCAGAATTCTGCCCATGGTTTACATTACCTACCATATTTCTCAGCTTCATTTCCCTCTGCATTTCTGTTTGTAACTGATAGTTTTCCAATTCTCTGCATCTGCCAATCTCACATCTTTGTTTTCTCATACCTGAGATTCTTTCTGCCAAAGTTATTTCCTTATCATTTCATTAAGTAGTTAATTCTTCCTTTCCCATGTCATTCCCCACACCAAAAAAAAAAAAAAAAAAAAAAAAATTCTCAGGAATCATATTTCCCAGCATCGTCTTCAGGCATTCTAGTGTAAATTCTGTTGTCCCTGAATTTAATATATTAGCAGAAGGAAATTTATCTTACACACAACCCCTTCTCCTCCCTGGTGCTTGCTGTGTGTGTGTGTGTGTGTGTGTGTGTGTGAGAGAGAGAGAGAGAGAGAGAGTTTTTATCCAAGTTTTATGGAGAACTGAGATCGGTTATATAAATACTAAAAGTAAATGCAAATGGAAACATAAATTCAAATCTAATAAGGAGTAATAAGAGTGTGTGGGTAAAGAGTAAAACTTTGCATAATAATCATATGATTCTCTTAAGATGGTCATTTAAAATTCTAAATATTATCAGAGGTCTGAACAAAAATGCCATGAATAAGTTAGGATTATTATTTGTTCAAGAACATGTGACAGGGAGACATCCTTTGAGAAAACTGACCCCAGGGACCCCTTGCTGCATAATGATGGGCATTTTAGTGACAGAGGAATCAGGTGCATGTTTATGTATGTACATTTGAGCTCTGCAGTCTAAAAATCAAGTGCCAAGTGTCACAAAATGGCCTTTCCTTTTTTCAGAAACACAAGGATTCCACAACTCAAAGCTCATCTTAATTTTCAAGGCCATGTCCCAGAAGATCCATTCAGAAGGCTTTTAAGGCTGCTATTGGCTCCAGTGGGACAACCTGGACAAGTCATTCATCTTCAGTTATTCAGGGTCAGCAAAGAAATTCCAGGGGAATGACATGAAAGACATTTTTATCTCAGAAGCAGATAGAACAGACCCAGCCGGTATAAGGTCCTTTTTAAATTCAGAAATCGTGGATCAATTTATCTCACTCATTGTCAAATAAGCATGTTCATTATATTTTTGAGTTGACTTCTAAAAAGTTAATTTGGGTTTCCCTTCCGTTATGTACTGACTATTCTGCATTAAAGCTTGCTTATTTCTTCATGCATAATGTCAAAATTACATCTAGTATATGTATTTCCTTGCTTTACATATTGTATTGAGGAAAGTAATGTTGAAAGTGTCAGTGATCAAAGCCAAGGCCAAGCCTGAATTTTTTAATGCATTTTATTCTTAGTTTTATATGGTAGGGTTACCATGGAAACTGGTGAAGGAGCTAAATTACTTGTTGATTCTGTATATGCCTTATCTACTGTCCTCCTATTTGATAGTTAAGTGAGAAACTGAACAGGTAGGACTTTACATCTTCATCTCCTTTTAAATGGAGACTATTTCCTTCAATATTCTAAAGTTAGAAGTGCAAGGCAATTTTATTTTATTTTTAATTTTAAAACACATTTTATATTTCAATGCATTCTTTTCAGTGACCCTAGCCCATGATTTCATTATTATCACACAATTGCTGAATTTGGGGGATGTACAGAGTAGAGTTTATTGCTTAATATTCTCCAAAATGTGCCAGCTGTTGAGGTTATACAATGGCAGTGCACTGCATTCAAATGTGTATGCCCAGAGTGGGTGGATATGGGAAGAGAGCCAGTAATGACTCCTGCTGCCTGATCTTAAGAACAATATATTAAAGAAAATGTGATTAATTTTTCAGGCTGGATAACTGTCATTATCAAAGACACAAAAAATCCGTATTACTAATAATTTGCAGTGACAAGCTGCAAAATATAGCAGTGAAATATCAGGAAGGGCCATGGATATGAAACAAAAAGTAGCAAGTCTCTTAAGGAAAAACATAATATGATAAAATGGAGCTGATTCAGTAACATGAAGGTTATTCTTGCAGTATTACTGAAAGTACTAGAAATGAATAATTCTAGGATAATGGGTTTAAGAATCTATATGTAGAATTCAGTGTCTAGTTATGAAAATTTTAAAAGTAGATTCAAAAAATGGCTCCTCAGGGTAGGAACCTTAGGTGAGAATGGTTTATTATGGAGATTGTGTGCTTTCTAACTTTCTCATGCACATATCCCCAAGGGTTCTCTGTATGAATGTGATTTCTCAGTTCGAAAAGTGATATCTCTAGAGTGAGAAAACTAACCATGCTAAGAAAGGGCATCCCAGGAGAGAAGGCACTATACAGAGATGAAAACTACAGGGAATTAGTATATGCCTCAAGGTATAAACACACAGGAAATCCAGCACTGGTAGAACAGATAAGTAAAAGTATTATGTACAAATGGCATGTATTATATACAAATATATGTCTCAGCAGAGTTTAAAGTAATGATCCAGATTTACATATAGTTACGTTAATAGAGCTCAAAACATCACATTCCACAGAAAAGTAAAACCAGCAACATGTTTTACAGCACAAAAACAGCAACGTATATTTTTCAAGGATGTGAATACGGAACATAATCATGGAGGCTGAATGAGAGGGGCTATAGGTTTGGGATTAGGGATGGAGTACAGTTAGGTATAGTCATGATACAAATTAAATTTATCAACTTCCAAGGATATTTTGAATGTGAAAAGAAAAAAATATATATATTAAAATTCACCAAAGCCATAATCACTCATTTAATTGTGAAGAATGAAAAGGGACTACAGGGCATAGGAATGCTCACATGTATTGAAGCAGCAGTCAGAGGATGGTAGGCTGCATTTCATTTACAGCACAAGATATCAAGGAGCTGAGTCTACCTCAGAGAGGACCCTCTGTCATTTGAGGAGACTACAGGGAGTTAAAGTTCATTGGAAAGAGATCTTAGAATTTTTGTACACTTGACTTTCTTCCTACATTTCGTTTCTCTAAATATGCTCATATTATCTTTCACTTTTTTTTTAAGAAGTAAATTACCATGAAGACTTTGCTTTAAGGAGATCTCTAGTGAGGTTTTGGTAGCACTATTCTATTGCGCCTGGCTTGGGAAGCTGTTGTGAACAGAAATTCAGTGGAGCTCTGCTCTCCATGGTGTCTGAGGTAGAGTTGCCTTGCCCATGAGGTGAACATCTTTTCTAATGTGTACAAAGATATGGAGAGCTTGCCAAGCTGTCTACTTTCAGAGCTTCTTCCATTCAAAGGAGACAGGTATGCCCTACCCCATTTGAAGCAAAAGTGTCTGACGGGATTTAGTGGTCCAGAGTTTAACTTGCCCCTCCCACCAAATGTTTTCTAATGGTTCTGTGCAAATGTAGTTCAGCAAGATAATGCTTTTGTTACAATTAGAAATTAAAGAAGAAAATATATTTGCAGAAATAGAAGCTCAAGGCTAATTATTTGATCCCCAGAGGGTTCTTATTGTCCTGCCTGAATTATCCCTGAGTATGTTCTTAGGTCTGTAATATTGGGACTAAAGAAAAAGTGATTACTTTTTGACAATTGAAGGTAGAATTTTTTTTTAATTTTTTTCTCATATATATTATAGAAACTTTGTAGAACAAAACAAAAATGACTGAGGATTAAGTAAATTAGAAGCTCACTTTTGAAAATCAAATCAATATTTGCCCCTCATCACTATAAAAATATATCCTAAATAAATTAAGGAAAACATTTAAAATATTATTTTCTAGTAGGAATTTTAAAATAATCCTCAGATGCATAAAAGGCTTTCCAACCAGAATAAGAATTTCCAAAAATCATGAAAGAAAAGAATAACATAAAAAATATCTAATTTGTTTTGTCTCTTATATAAAAAGAGGTGCACTTAAATTAAAAAAAAAAGAATGTATGCTGGCAAAAATATTTTGCATGTATATAATATAAAAGCAGTCAACTTCTGGGACTAGTGGCACATGCCGGTAATCCCAAGAGACTTGAGGCAGGAGTATTTCAAGTTTGAGGATGGCCTGGGGAACTTAACAAGACCCTTCCTTGAAATAAAGTTTTAAAAGGAGGCTGAGGATGGAGCTCAGTGGTAGATTGCTTGCTTAGGATGTAGGAAACCCTGGGTTTACTCTCCAGTAAAACACACACACACACACACACACACACACACACACACACTGATTTTATAGAACTAGAGACATAATATTAGTCACTAGAGGTAGGAAAGATATTGGAATGGAAAGATATGGGGAAGCTGGATAACGGACACAGAAATCCAGTTACATAGAAATGTTCTCATGCTGTACAGTATAGTAGGATGATAGTTCACAATACATTATGTACTTTATAAAGAACTAGGAAAAACAAATCCAAAGCTTCCCAACAAAAATAAAAGAAGTACTTAAGTAGAGAATGCTAATTACCCTGGTATATTATTACCCATGGTATACATGTGTTGAATTATTACACTCTAATCCTTAAATATATATAATATATTTTATTATATCAATTAAAACAAAAGTAGGGAGCTGGGCGAAGTGGCACACTCCTGTAATCCCAGCGGCTCTGGAGGCTGAGGCAGGAGAATCCCAAATTCAAAGTGAGCTTTAGCAATTTAGCGAGGCACTTAGCAACTCAAAGAGACCCTGACTCTAAATAAAATTTTAAAAAGGTTTGGCAATGTGGCTCTGTGGCTAAGCACTCCTGGGTTGAATCTTCAGTACCTGAAAAAAAAAAAAAGTAAAAGTAGGGACTGGAATGATGTACCATGGGCTTGAGGCAAGGGGAAGTGGGGGAGGGAAGCAATGGAAAGTTGTTAGTCAAAAGGTACAAAGGTTCAGATAGGAAGAATAAGTTTTGAGATTTACTTCACTTTAGGGTGATGATTATCAATAATAATGTATAGTATATTTCAAAATAACTGAGAATAAATTTTAAATATCCAACCCCAAAAATGATTTGTAGTGATGATTTATTAATCAGATTGTTTTTATCATTTCACATTATAGAGCATATCAAGGTATCACATGGAACCCCATAAATATACACAATTGTGATGTCAATTAAAAATAATGTTAACAAAATTAATAAAGTAAAAAAAAATGCTGTAGAAATGCTACTTTAATGGAAAAAAATGAGATTCTCACAAAGATGGAAGTTTATATACCATAAATGAAAGAACAAAAGAAAATGCCTTAAGGAATAATAATAAATGTTATGATAGTAATTAAAATAATAGCTAACATTTGTTGACAACTGTGCCAGGAATAGTTGCAAGCAATATACATAGGCTTATTTATTAGTATTTTCAACAATTTTCTGGGGGTAGAATTTATCTCTGTTTTTCTGAAGAGGAAACTGAGGCCCAAAGATTTTGAGTCATTTGCTAAAGCCCACAGCCAGTATGAGAAAAAATACCTTATGAAATGTTACATACATAATAATAAAGACTACCTGAACCACTTAAGGAATCAATTAAAAAGCTGTTAAAAGTACACTTGGTAAGCTTAAAGAATGTGAAACTATATAGGAGAAAATTAATTTAGCTAAGAAAACCAGGGAGGAGAGCATAATATCTAAATTGTCTTTTGATAAAGAACTGCAGATGCAATTGTGGTAGTAGCTATTATTTCCATGTGACCGCAAAGTAGCTTAGAAGGATAACAATGTATTGCCACACATAATCATGGAAATAGCAAGGGTGCAGCTAAGCTACAGTAAAAAGATATAGTGTGCCCTCACAATAGAAAAATGTATGGCACTCCACTTGAGAGATTTTTATTTTGCTTCTAACAACATGCTTTATAGGATTTTTTGATTAGCACTTATCTCATAGGAATCCAGCAGTAACTCTGAGTTTGTTCCATGAGGAAAAATTATGTGAACAACTGAGTTATAAAAAAAAAGGAGTTACTAATCAATTGGCACAAAGTTTCAGTTGAACAAGATAAATAAATTCTGGAGATCTGTGGTGCAACGTTTACTTAGAGTCAACAATATAATATTAGACACTTAAAACTGTAAAAGGGTAGATCTCATGTTAAGTTTGCTTATCACAATAAAATAAAAAAGAAAAAATTAAATGGTAGAACTAATAATACATGCTAATTGAAATCTCTTCTACCCTAGAGCAAATAATATATATTTGTATGTGCAATGATTATCTCTGTAAAACTCTGTGAAATTACCAGATCTGTGAAAGGTCTAAAGAAGGCAACTGAAATGATAAGGAAATCAATGGGATTCTAAATAAGAACAAATAAAAAAGCAGTTCTTTGTAGGGATTTTAGTTTGATACCAAACTGAAAGATCATAAAACTGGTATTACCACTCCCACTTGAAATTTCAAAAAGATATGATCAAGACAAATAAAATTATATACTATAACCCTAGAGAGCATTATGTATAATGCATTTTATTACAATTAAAGTTAGTACAAAGTATATTTAGTTTTAGAAAAGTCTTTTTCAAGAGTAGATTTTTATAGAATAGTAGTTGCATTTCTGTTCAATTATTTTTCTGCCTCTCCCTGTAGGATAATTTTACATATCTTCCCATTGATATCAGGTATGCCAAGGGAGCTTTCCTCGGACAACATATATAAAGTGAGATGTCTTCTTTCCAAGGGAAGAAAGCTTTGAGAGAAAATGCTTTGGTAGAACACATTTCCATCAGTCCTAAAATCAACAACATTCACAACAGAGGCTGATCCATTTACCTCGTTCCATAATGAAGATGATGCAAACTGCAGAGTCACAGCCAGTCCAACATAGATATGTTGAATGAAAGAGAAGTGAATATAGGTACACAAACCAATGAGGTTTACAGTTGTTGTTGGGGCAATTTAAATTGCCTTTCTGGACTAAGTAGACTTAGCGTGAGTTCTCCACATCAACTGAAAAGTATGGAGTTATCCAAACTAGAATAATTTCCAGAAAGTTTATTATAAGCTAGGTTCTATGCTAGATACTAGAGAAACAAAAACCAATGTCCAGTCCTTACATGACTCAAAGACTACTATAGAAGCAAATAAAATAGCAATTTTTATAAGAACCTGCCTATATAAATATATAACTAGATGCTCTAAGTGTTTAAATGTGAAATTTAAAGGATATACTTCCTTAATAGAAAGAGTTTTCTTATCTTAAGGAAATATGTGTGTGTGTATATACATATATATTTTAGAACACCAATAATTGTGTTATAATGATGCCAAGGGAAACTTGGACCACTACATACCTAACCCTGAGTGCTGGGCAAATTTTACTCATTTATTACAACAATCTTTGGAAAGAAAAAGGTACTATAATTACCCTTATTTGACAGCCCTGGAAATTAAGCATAAAAGATTTAGCAATTTCTAAAACTACAAGAATTTCAGGTAAGATATTGAGTTGAACACATGCATTAACCTCAGTGTTTTTTAAAATCCTGCTATGGTAATAGTAAAGATGCTTTCAAAAATACATAAGAACAACAAAAACTATGAACAATACAGTTTTATAAGCCAAAGAGCCATTCCTTACTGTGAAAGTAAATGTCCTTCCATCACCTCTTTAAAAAACTAAAGGTTTGTAAAACAGAATCATTAATACCCTCAAAGATAAGAGAAGGTATTACATTCTTGAAGTAAAATCTGAGTGCTATATGAAAAAAGAGAAGAATAATTAATAAAAAGGAAATATGGCAAGCAAATTATACATAAGTCTTCACAAGATTAGACATCAATATCCTGTATGAATATATATGCAAAAATCTTCATTAAAGTACTAGCAAATCAATTCCAGCAACATATAAAAACAATTATCATAACAAAGTGAGATTTGTTCCAGGAATTAAATTATGGTTTAACATACAAAATTCAACTAATGTAATTCCCATATTAATAAAATAAAGGGGGGAGAAACTTATTATCTCAGTAGGTACAGAAAAAAAATTTGATAAATTCCAATATCCTTTCATGATGGAACTTCTCAAAGCAATAGTAATAAGGGAAATTTTTCAACTTGTTATTGGATTTCAACAAAAAAAACCCATAGTTGACACCTTACTTTACTCGATGGTAAAATTGTAGATGTTTTTCCCAAAAAGCAAGAATTAGACAGTTTCCCACTCTCAATACCTCTAATGTACTGGAGGATATAGCCAGGGAAGGTAGCCAAGAAAAATAAACATAAATCAACTAAATTCAAAAGAAAAAATTAAATACTCACCTTCATCCTTATTGGTATGTAGTTTTACATAGAAAATCAAAATTTTTTTTCGAAAAAAACCCTATTAGGACTAGTAAAAAAAGTTCAGCAGGTTGCATATTGACACAAGATCAATATGCAATAATAAAGTTACATTATAAATTTATAATGTATCAATTAAAGAGTACATTTATAACTAACTTAAAAATCTGTAAGTTTAATTTTAAAATACCATTTTCAATAGTGTCAAAATACAAAGATATATATTTAAGCACACATGTACAAATTTGGTTTTTCAAAAACTGAGAAACCAAAGGAGACCAGGTACAGTATTTTTGTTTATCAGAAGATTCAACATGATAGTATTTTCACTGTCTTCTAATTTATTATAATTGGAATCCAGGAAGCAATGAGAAGTAATTAACACCATATGTAAATTATAACATTATTAATATTCAACATACAGTATTAAAGCAAAAAATCTTATAGCACAACACAATTTATGTGAAATACATATTCACATAAAATGTATTTTTGAAACATGAATAGCCACTATGATTGAGTTAGTTACATTTTATGCTATATATGGAAATAGCAAACTGTGCCTATAGGGCAAATATGACTAATCATTTCATATTTTTAAACAAAGATTTATTGAAACATAGTTATGCCCATCCATTTATGATTATCTCTTTTCAGACAAAAAAGGAAGAGCTGGGGTAGAGTTGTATAGTTTCAGCAGAAGCTATATAGGCTACATAAGTGAAAATATTTACCATCTGTTCTTTTATAGGAAAAGTTTGCCAACTCTTTGGCTAACCTGTTGTGATTAAAAAGAAATCTTAAAATATAGAGACTCAAACTATCATAGTAGTTTTTAAATTTTATTTTCACTTTACTGTGTAGACAGACATTGCAGGGCCAAAAAAACAGTTATGTTTCAACCACAAAAATTACTGTAGCTTGTGCTTTGCCGATCTATTCTGTATATGAAATTGCATTCATCTTCTTCAGTGAAGCTGTCTTATAAGCATTATACACATCTTCCCATGAACAGGTAGAAAGAGTGAAAACCAAGGGTAAGCGTGTCTCCTATAAATAAATGACATGAAAGTTGTATGAATTAATTTCATTCATAATTGGGGAGAATTTAGTTACATGGCTATACCTAGATACAAAAATTGGCTGCTTAGTCTAAACCATGCTAAATCTTTAGGAATACTGTTTTGTAAATCAATAGAAAGCAACAAAAAATGTATATGTAAATATGTATAGGTAAATTTATTTTTCAGTACTACAAATTTATTCAACACTTTAGAGAAAATGTCTAAATAGGAAAAGGGAATGAAAGTTGAAATTGTGCTTGAAGAGAAAAAATGATAATAAAGAGAACTGGGAAAACAGAAATTCTTGATCCACTTGTGTAATCAGAACATGTCAATACCTAAGTTATACCTCATTATCAGGAGGATGTGTGGCAGTTTTCAATCTCTAGAAGAGTTCTGCATGCTAAGTTGAGGGCCAAGGGGCTTCAGTTAACTTAAAACTTTCCTTGAGTGTGGCAAATGGAGCCTTTCTTTTAGATATTTCCTCTATTTTGAGCAGTTGTATGTTTCCGTGAAAAACTTTGGAAAACCTGGTAAGCTTCTACCTCTGTGTGTGAGCATGCTGTGCTGTTTCCTAATTAAGTAATTATATTTCTAAGTTTCTATTTCTTTTGCCATTAAAGAGCCATTACTTCCTTATCCATGTCTGTTTTACTGCCAAGCATAGTACTGTCCTGTTGTGACAACCAAACAAATACTAAATTAAAGGAAAAATTCTTTCTTAGATGCTTCTAATGAAGTAGATAAGTCCTGGGTAAACTTGATTAGGAGGGGAAAAAAAGAGGAGGAAAAATCACATAATTTTAGAATGACCAAAGAGATATAGCCACATATATGGAGGAGATAAAAATAATAATTGAGCCAAGCACAGTGGCACACACCTGTAATCCCAGCGGCTTGGGAGGCTGAAGCAAGAGGATAGGGAGTTCAAAGCCAGCCTAAGTAACTTAGCAAGGCACTAAGCAACTATGTCTCTAAATAAAATACAAACAATGGGGCTGGGGATGTGGCTCAGTGGTCGAGTGCCCTTGAGTTCAATCCCTGGTACTTCCCCCCAAAAAATAATAATTGAAATATTTGTATGAGAATAAATTAATTTTCAGGATCACACACACACACACACACACACACACACAAACTAAATAGATAAAGTGCACCATCAGGTAAGGTAATACACTGAAAAGCAAAACCAAAAGGTTACTAACATTATATGGTGCTTGTTCTGATTACTATTCAAATTACAAGTATTGCATTTTTCAGATTAGAAAACACTAAAATAAACAAAATTAATATCATTCAACACTAGTGAAGATGAACAAATACTTTTAATGCTTTTGCAGCAAAATGAAACAACATTCATTAAAATTTAAGATGCACACACTTTTTGACTGTAAATTCTACTTTTGAGAACTTATTCCATAGGGGGGAAAGGCATTAATATATAAGCATATTTGAACAAAAATGTTTATTACTGAAGTTTTCTCTATACAGAAAACCTGGATATAATTAAATATTAGTTCAGAAAGGATTGATAAAATTGTGGTTTGGTCATATTAAACAATATAGATATTAAAAATGTGTTATCAAAAAATAACAAATTGAATTTATACGTAATTATCAAAGGTTAGGACCATTTTTGTCAAGGCAATCAAACTTGACCCTCTATATGATTCTCATATTTTTTAATTTGAGCTACCATGAAGCATTGTGTAAAAGATCACCCATTATTATTGTCTCAATGTGTCCTCCAAGGAGCATATGGTGGCAACTTAATCCCCAATGCAATAGCTTTAGGAAGTGGGGCATAAGAAAGGATGATTAGGCCATGAGGGTGGAGTGAATAAATGTTACTACAGAAGTGGGTTTGTAATTGCAGGAATAAATTTCTTATGAAAGTACAAGTGGGTCCCATCTTATCTCTCTCTTACCTTTATTTTTTTTAAATGAGATAGTTCAACAGGGTGTCTTCATTGTACATTGATCTTTAGATCTTGGACTTTCTACCCTTTAGAACTAATATATGCCAATAAATTTCCATTCATTCTAAATAATCCATTCTCAGGTATTTTATTATAGGACCACTAAATAGGCAGAGGCACCTGTTTTGTCAAAGTTATAGGTATGTTTGTGCAAGAAAGATTGAAATTATTATTTTATTTATTTATCTTCATTTTTTATTTAATTCAATAGGAAATACATCATTTTGTAATTTAAAACATGAGAAAAATGACTTGTGATCATAAGTGGAAAAAGATAAATGAAGACAGATGGGCAGGAAGTAGGGCATAAAGAAGTTCACAGAGTCATTTGTTAGAAATGCACTCATGGAAATCACATTTACAATCTCAGTGCTAAATCCAATGTCCAAATTTCTATCTATCATTATATTTGACCAATAAGCAGCATTTGACAGAGAAGTCCATACCTTCCTTATTGATAGTCTTCATTAGCATTTTAGATGTCATATTTAGAAATAAAATGTTTCCCTTACTTCACTGGATGCTCTTTCTCAATATCTTTTTCTCTCTCTTTCTGCCCCCCACTGTGTGTGTGTGTGTGTGTGTGTTTTCTTATTTGTATTCATAGGTCTATTTGACCAATTCCTAATATCTACTTTTAACAAAGAAACCAAGGTAATTCAAATGTAAGTAAGCACAAGTCTCTCCTCTGTTATAAATCAAAATGGTTGACCATTTATTCACAGAAGAATCCCAAAGTCTTTAAACTATTTTCAGGTCTTTAGGTACACTGGGTTTGAATGACTTCTCTTGTTTCTATTACTTCTCACTCCTAGCTAACCACAGTGCAGCCCACTGGCCTCTAATCATTTCCTGCAACACACCGAGTAAACTACTAAATCAGCTTTTTATTACTATAACCAACATAGCTGACAAGAGCAACTTAACAGGTTGGAAAGATTTTTGAGGGGCTCACAGTTTCAGAAGTTCAGTCTATGGAGTCAATGCCATTGCCCTGGGCCCTTTAAGAGGGTGTGGTGGAGGAAGGCTACTAAGCTTATAGCAGCTAGGAAGGAAGAGAGAGAGAGAGAGAGAGAGAGAGAGAGAGAGAGAGAGAGAGAGAGAGAGAGAGAATGATGAGGAGCCAGGCAAAAGATACATCCCAATGGCATGCCCCCACTGATCTAATTCCTCCAGCCAAGTCCTATATGTCTATAGTTACCACCACGCAATCCATTCATATTGTTAACCTACTGAGTAGATCAATCCACTGATCAGTTTTCAATTATCATAATGAAGTTCTTTCACCTTGGAACATTCCTAAATTATATATATATATATATGAGCTGTTGGGGTATACCTCATATCCAAACCTTATCTGAATCTTTTTTCAGATTTATGCTCTACTTCTCTCTTATATTTCTGGTTCTTATACTTTTTTTTCCTGTAAAATTCAGCATCATCTATCTATTTTTTCTTATTTATTACATTATTTAATTGTTTATCTCCCTTAGGTAGAATGTAAATTCCCCCTTAATAAAGATCTCTGTTTAGTTCTCCAGTATATTCATTTCCTATAACAGTACCTGGCACACAGAAATCACTCAGTGAATTTTAGAAGAATGGATGGATGCATGGATGGATGAAGGGATAAAGAAGTCAGAACAAACTTTAAAGGAAATTCTTGGTTATAATTGTAAATGTTTAGTATCCCCCAAGTAAATAGGTTCAAGACCTTTATTAAATGTGAATTTTATGAAATGATAAAATGAATTTATAAAAGAGTATAAACTGCAGGCCTTTTTCTATAAGAAATTACAAAGAATAAAAAAAATATTTATCAAAATAGAACCTGAGTATTGTTTACAGCCATGGACAGAAAGAAGCACTTCTGAAAATTTTTGCTTGAATAAAAAAACGTAAATGTACCCCACATTTATGTTGCATAGTTATTTCACATAATATAATAGAAACAACATCCCTCTCTAGTTCTTTAAGAATGCATGCCATTATCAAAGATGGGGAAGAACAACATACATTTATAAAATGAAAATAGTATTTACCAATTTAGAGTGCATCTTTCTCCATATTTTTCATATAAAAAAGAAAATGCGAATGGCATATGGAACTTTTCTTTAGAACAGGATAATACAGCTTTAGCCTTTAAAATTATTTATATACTGGAAATTTTAGATTCTTTTTATATAAAGAGCAATATTTGATTTCCCATACATACTGGATCATGCGATGACAACTGGCAGGTTGTTTTCTAAGAATATAATGAATAAAAATGATATACATAATGAAAAAAATAGTTTATATCTGTCATAACCTCATATTTATACTTGAATTATACTTAACAAAAAAAGAGTAACCTTATGATCTTAGGTACATAAAATCCTCAAAATGTATAATTAGCCATATCAGTTCCATCAGTCAAACCAAACACAGAATTTAATGTTTAATTAAACTGTATGACTGTCTTCTTACATATTTCAGCACTTACTTTGTTGACAGAAACTACAGTATAGGAGAAAGAACAGGAAACTTCTGAGGAAATCATTCCCAAATTCTGGTCTGGCTGATAATGCATGCAGGACACCCAGGAAACTCTGGAAACAGATGTAGCTTTGGGAATAATCACTCCCTTTCCAAAGTGGTTACTAACCATATTTAACATTCTTTCAAGTTTTCTGCCATGAGAAAACGAGCTCATTCACAGCTTTCCAAAAATTTTATTGCAGTGCAAATTCAGAGCTTACATGTACTTATTGTGTGTTTTCCATATACCCTGTGTGTGTTTTACAATATTAGTGATTCTAAACGACTGAAGCACAAATTTATTCACAAATGAAAATTAGTAGAGATCAGAAAGAGGATCTGCACAAAGAACAAAACTAACAAGTGGAGAGCTGCATTTTGAGGTATGTGGCCATGGGAGAGCGCTGGCTATCAGCAGGAGAGAGACTAGAGTCTTGAAAGATTCAGATACTGGGACAAAACTAAATACCATAGCATCTGCCACCCTGTGTCCACTGCCTGGGGAAGGAGAATCTTCCCTATGTTGCAGTAAAGGTGAGAGAATCCTAGCAAATTGTGTCAGTGCATATGCTGGTAGTTCCATCTATTGGAAAGCATCACAGTCCTCACACACGTGTAGCCCACTCATATAAGTAACCTGAAATCTGCCCAGTAAAGTTGGCTTGGAAAGGGATCTTACAACATCTGCTAGTAAACACCCAAGACGACATATAAACCATCATGAAAAAGACTCTATTGCACTGGCTTGGAGGTAGCTGCCTTGTGAACCCAACTTGGCCCAGAAGAGTAAATTAAGTTCACTCTGTGCTGGACTGTGGAGGATGGGTATTGTGATATTAAGAGGAATTAAGGGTATCATCCTTGAGAACCATGAAATCACCCTGGTGCTCTGGTGCTGCTTTAGTCAGTTTTTTCGCTGCTGCAAATTAAAGACCTGACCAGAACAACTGTGGAGGAGGAAGGGTTTATTTAGGGGCTCACATTTTCAGAGGTCTCAATCCATAGACAGCAGATTCCATTCCTCGGGGCTCAAGGTGAGTCTGAACAACATGGAGGAAGAATGTTGTAGAGGGAAGCAGCTCACATGATGATGAGCAAGCTAAGAGAGTGACTCTACTCTCCAGATACAAAATCATCTGGCATAGCCATGCCCCCAATGAACCACTTCCTCCAGCCACACCCCAGCTGCCTCCAGTTACCATTCAATTAATCTCATGAGGGATTAATTCACTGATTAGGTTAAGGCTATAGCCCAATCATTTCTCCTCTGAACTTTCTTGCATTGCCTCACACATGAGCTTTTGGTGGACACCCCACATCTAAACCATTACAGGTGCACATCTATAATCCCAGCAGCCAGGGAGGCTGAAGCAAGAGGGAGGATTGCAAATTCAAAGCCAGCCTCAGCAATCTTAGTGAGGCCCTCAGAAACTTATCAAGACCCTGTCTCTAAATATATATATGTCTCAGGATATGGCTCAGTAGATAAGGGCCCTTGGGTTCAATCTCCAGTACCCACCCCCCATCCCCTAACCCCTCAAAAAAGAAAAGAGAACCATCAGATCAGAATGCTTGTCTCCTGAGCCAAGAATGTGGTCATCTGGCAGTGGACTCAGACCAATGGCAGGAATGAACCAAGAGGCCAGCTTGGTTCCTCCTAAACCACCCCCATGTGCTGTGTTAAAATGCCTGTTGCTGACAGGAGAGGAAGGGAACGCTATGGCTCCTGCTGCTGTCCCAGCCACAGTGACATCCTCAGGGAGCCTTCAGCAACTCTATGGCTCTATCTGGTGCCTCACCCTCAGGCACAAACTACAGCAGAAGGAGTCAGAGGAGGAGAAAGGTCAGGGCTCCTTTCTCTTTTTGGGTTTCATCACCTTCCTGCAGAAACATAAAGCCACAGAGAGTAAGAGGAACTTTACTTGCACCAGACATAATCCCACTTTTCTGCCACTGGCAAAGAAGAACATCATGGTTCCTACTGCCACCACACCCCTGCACTTTATCTGACTACACACTGCTTCAAGACTGAATGTGAGGGCCACAGAGGGAATGCTCCTGTTCCTATCACATGGTGTCTGGGCCCATACCTGTAAGAGGTCAGAGGATAAAGGCTCAAGAGTCCTCACCACAGCTGGGGCTGCTGGTGACAGAGGCCCTTGCCAATGGCATAGCTAGCATCAGCAGAGCCTGAGGAAATCCTCATTCACCCACTAGGTATCACCAGTCACATTATAGGAGCAACCAGAGCGAGTAACCCATATTCGCTTTTATTTGCACCACATCTGCCTGAACCTCTAGAGTGTCCCAAATCTTAAATGCCCTAAGATAGTGAGTCTCCCTGATTCTGCCATGGCATGTACTGTGCCCAAAATCATTCTTAACAAGCAAAAAAAAAAAAAACAACACTATATATATATATATATATATATATATATATATATATATATATATATATATGGAAACTACACCATGGTGCCTAGCTAAAAATAAACTCAACTTGCCTAAAAAGTGATAGATCAAGATAAAACTTCAGGAGAAAGCTGCTTACTAGAAGGCCAGCCCATAAAATTGCTGAGATACCTGGTCCAACAGGTGGAAAAATCTCAACATAGGAGCACAAGAAATATCTCTATAATATTCTATTATGCATATGGGAACAAATTTTATATTCTTAAAGCTTAACATTCATTGTTAGTACATTACCGAGAAACCTTCAGAGCTCCTCACTGTTTATGACTTGCAAAGCTAGTAGCCTGATTTCTAGCCCCCTCCCATAACTTGATCTTAATCTTGGTGTACAAACATTGGTTTCCTTATCATTTATCCTATTATGTAACTCTTTATTCCTAATGCTATGGATTCTCAACCAGGAGTGATCCCTTCTTCCCCATGGTGACATTGGCAATCTGGGAAGGTTATCCCTATATGGGATACAATGAGCTAGTAGCAACTAGTAGGTAGAGTAAAATAATGCAGTTAAACATCCTAAGAAAGCAGCTATAATAATAATAATCCTATAATGCACAAGATGGCCACTCACAACAAAAAATTATTTCATTAATAGTTAATCATAACTAAGAACTGTTAATAGGGCCTCCCTTGGTTGAGAAATTCTGCAATAGTTTAAATCCCAGCAAGTGTTTCTCTTAGAAAGACCCTTTCCTATTTTCTCTATGTTATTTATCTTTCAATCTTCAGCAGATGTTCTATATGATGTTTGAAAACATTGGTCCACTGAGATCATTCTATCTTTTGTATACTGTAACCACACTTTTGTTGTTGCTGGTGGATCTGTTTGGCACTGATCACATACTATATTGGTATGCAAAAATCAAATTTTTATGTGCACAATGTGTATTTACCAAATATATTCTGAACACTTTTAGCAAAGTCATAGATTTTTTAAATGCTTTTTTAAAAAAAAAAAAAACAGGTATTCTGAAGATTTCATTCTTCAGAATTGTATGTATAAAATTCAAAAATATATCTGAAAATCTGATTCATTCGTATGCTACTATTAATGAGTAATGATGGCAATTAGAATTAATTTAGTATAATAATTAGAATTTAATAATGAAGTTAAAAGAGCTTTTTAATTAATATATTTGACAATTAGCTTATAGGCCGAGTATGCTTTGATCACACCATCATTTATACATAATTCTTAATTTGTAGGGTTAAAAAATATTATTTCTTTCTTCAGTTTTAAATGAATAGTCTATTTCCAAACTCTACCTGATTTCCCTATTTCTGTTTTAAACTTAACTCTTGTAACACTTAAAATTAACTTTAGTGCTGCCTAGAAATTTTGCCCTAAAGAATTTCATCTCTTTTCTCCTTAAGTATTTGCTTCTGACAATGAAAGGAAAGGCTCATAAAGAGGAAAGTGAATAATGATGGCATTTTTTTCACTTTCTTTTTAAAGAAAGTGTGGCTCTTCATGAAAGTCCATTCAGTAAAAATTTACATGATGGAAAATGAGGAATAAACTACTGCTTTTCTGCATCATGAAATCCATGTACTTTTTTATGCAGCTGTAAAATACATGACTGCTTCCCATAATGCATACGGATAGCAAGCCAATCTACATGCACCCCACTGAATCCCAAGTGTTAAAAACAGCCCACTTGAGCAAGGATTGGGGGAAGGAAACTCATCTAATCTTTTGAGTTTTGTTCTGCAAAGATGTATCCAGTTCCTGCTCTCAAGCATAATCCTACTTTGGGAATGGAAATGAACATTCTAGAGGAATGCTGATTGTTAAAAGGCACACTGATTTTTATTAAAACCATTTCTTCTCCCTCTTGCTTACTTCAAAGAAAAACTGATTATTTCAAAGTCTGAGCAGAGCTTGCTGATCTCCATTCATTAGCTTAAGGAGAAAGGTCTATAACTCTGAAATAAAAAAACAACTGTCAAATTGTACCACTTGTAAAGAGATACATGGAAATTTTTCTCCCAAAAGGTATAATCAGATGCATAGGTAGAGGCGGTTGGTTTGTTAAAAAAAAAAAAAAAAAAAGAAAGAAAGAAAAAGAGAAAAAAAAAGGAAGAAAGAAACATGATTTTTAAAAAAATGGGTTTTCAAAGCCATGTACCAAACTTTTTGCAAATCATTGATATTTGAAATCCCTTTTAAAAATTCTTGATGTTGGAGTGTCTTTGCACATGTAGATGAGCACCATTGCATGATCCAACAACCTTGATGTCTAAGCCAGTTAATTGACTTTATCAACTTAAGACTCCACTTGCAATGCAATTGTTTCTGCATATGTTACTAATACTCTAGTCCCCAAGCTATTAAAACCACAATACCACAATCTCTTTGACTCTTCCTAGTCCTATCCCCAAACTTCTACATAGTGATGGGATTAGTATCACCCAGACCTCATAAATCACATGAACTATTCAATTGGAATTTTAGGTGAATGACTAATCTTGACTGATCTTGACCCTATCACCCTTTCATTATTCTTTTGCAACTTTTATGGATAATTATTTTACCTTTCTTGGGTAACTTTCAATTAAAACATAATAGAGTATCAACATTGAAACGACTTTTATATGTTATTTCATTTAAATATCATTGTAATATTGTTCTTCATTTCAGGCATCTGTGTATTGCAATTTATTTTCTGTATTTGTTTCACAGTTTCATTTGTTTCTGCAAGCTAAGACTGGCCAGAAAATATTTTCTTAACCAAACCTATTACCTTCTCCATTTTATAGAAGGTAAAATGAGGCAGAGGTAGATCACGTTCCTATCAAAACCAGTAGTGAAAGGGTTAAAATTTCAAGCCGGCAATTTGTTTTTTTTTTTTTTTGTAACAAACAAAATCATCTTTTTCAGATGTACTAGCATGTTAAAATATTGCATTTCTTTTAAACATGGCTAAACCACCATATAGATACTTCAAAAAATATATCTTTGAAGACATATCTTAAAAGACATGAAGATAGTAAAAATAACAACTTGTTGACATATATTGAAAGGATAGTACTGGATGAAAAAGGTATAGGCATGACTCATTATATAATTTTTAAACAATTTCATTGTGAATAAATAAGGCTATGGAAGAACTGGGAAAGGCATTGGTTTCCTATGTAGACATGCTATTAAGTTTTAAATATTTACCCTCGGACTTACATAGTTATGCCTTCTATTTCACTGACATTCAGTAAACAAGTAAGACGTCTTACTGTCAAGAAATAGATTTTTAAATCATTAAAAAAATGTAATGACTATATTCCAAGCATATAAGGCATTTCTTCACACTAGAAAAACTTATATTCTCAATAGCAAAATTCAATCTTTCTAATCCTTATATTTTTTTGTTTTATATTCTTTTTCTGCCCATATATATCCTCAGATCAATACTGTCTAGCTACATAGAACAAAAACTTTATCACCCATCTATACAAAATATGGAAAGTCTCAAGTTTCTGTGGGAAGCAATGAGATGCTATATAACATGCCCTATGATCTTTGCCAATAACCTCCATGTTCCTTTAAATCAAGAATCTAGTCTCCTCCCTCCTTTAAAAGTTAACCCAAGAGGTAATATAGTACTTTATTTGTAGCAATTAATCCTCAACTCCATTTTCTCATATGGTGAACTTTAATATATATGTGAATTATAATATTCTTCCTTACCAGGATATTGATTTTATATCTCTTAAAAAAGAAACTGAACTTAACATCATTGAAATTGTTCTAATTAAACTAAAGCTCAAAACATCATATATATAGTTTTTCATCAATGTGATCACAAATATTGATGTAATTTGATATTAATTTTAAGACATGTTCTAATTTTGGAATCCTTGAAATATGAAATAAATGTGTCTTATAACAAAATAAATACATTAGCTGTTTTTCTGTGCATCAATTAGTACACAGTAACTTGCACATCTATTTTTCTATATAAGAACATAAGTATATTTCAATTGAATATGTACCAACTTATGTGTACAACCAATTAATTTTATAATATTTACATTTAAGGATGCCCATGTCTTTTATTTATTTTACTTATTTTATTATTATTTTTTTTTTTTTGGTGCTGGGGATTGAACCCAGGACCTTGTCAGGCGAGTACCAACTGAGCTATATCCCCAGCCCTTCTATACCTTTTTATTAATTGCAATTAAAAAATAAATCCTCTTAAAGTATATGAGTTATTAGATAAAAAGAGTAAAATACAAGCTATATTAAGTGTGATAATTAAAAATAGTTTTTGTAACCAAGCACGGTGGGATATACCTCTAATCCCCGTGACTCAGGAGGCTGGGACATGAAGATCACAAGTTCAAGGCCAGCCTCAACAACTTAGTGAGACCCTATCCCAAAAGAAAAAATAACAGTGACTGAGAATGTAGCTCAGTGGTAAAATGGCCTGGGGTTCAATCCCCAATACAAAATAATAAAATTTTCTCCTCTCAGAAACCTACCTGTAAAAATTTTAACAGGTATTACTTTTCTAAGAACAATAAAGTTTAATCAATAAAAATATTTACATATTTAAAATCACTTCTACTAGGTTAGTATTGTATTTTTAGTCAATTTTACCAGGTTATAGATAAATCCATTTTAGTTCTAAAATGCTGTGTGTTATTAATATAAGACGTGAATATTTCTTATTTACTTCATAAATTTAAATAATTTAACTCAGCCTAATGAAATACATTTTATTGAGAAAACAAATTTTCCTTACCTGAATAAAGAACTGTCTTTAAATATGAGAATTACATGTATTTCTAAGATTTATACTATAATTTGATGCAAGTTTTTGTTTGAAAGTCATCTATTAAAAATTAGTTCTTTTTTTTTTAATGTTGCCTAAGGTTTTTAAAAAATTTGAGCAAAGAATACAGAGTTTCTGTATACCTCCTATTCTCCCCCATCCCTTTGATTTTTACTATTATTAATACCTTCTGTTAATATGATACATTGTTACAATTGATTAGCCAATATTTATGTATTACTAGTGAGTGACTAAAGTTCATAACTTACATTAGGGTTCACTTAGTGTCATTCCATAGGTTTTGATAAATGTATATTGACATGTACCTACTATTGAAGTATCATACAGAATAATTTTACCATCCTAAAAGTGCCCTGTGCTCCATTTATTCATCTTTCTTTCCCTCCTCCTGCACCACTAATCCTTTTATGGTCTTCATAGTTTTGCTTTTTTTCCAGAATATCATGTAGTTGGAGACATACAGTCAGTCTTTTCAGATTGGCTTCTTTCACTTAGAAATATGTATTTAAGTTTCCTCCCTGATTTTTTGGGATTTCACAGCTCATTTTTTCTATCACTAATTATATCACAGCAGTCAAATGCACCATATTTTGTGTATTCATTCACCTGTGAAAGACATCTGCTTCCCAATTTTGACAATTATGTATAAAACTCTAAACATTCATGTACAACTTGCTTTGTGGATGTAAGTTTTCAACTCATTTGTGTAAATACCTAGAAGCATAAATGCATGGTAAGAGTATGTTTAGTTTTGTAAGAAATACACTAAATTTTCTGAAGTGGCTATACATTTTGCATTCCCACCAGCAAGGAGTAGCAGCTCACACTCTCCACAACCTCACCTTCAATTATGGTGAAACTCCTTTCCTCTTCCTACCCCACCCACCTCTTCTAACTAGTTACCTTACCTCCTCCAAACACCTCCAAGTAATTCAATTGTGCAATCCCTGTTCTTTATACCTCATTTTACTAATGATCTCTTAAATTCAATAAGTGAAATTTTTTATTTGAAATTCGATCTTGAGGTATTATTTATCTAGAGAGTAATTAATGTATATCAGAGTCAGTCTGATCATTTAATGACTGAATAGCTGTATCTTCATATGGAAATAAAGTTCTTGCTTTCAATTTAAATATCAAACAAATGCAAATAATCTTATCAGCTGTGCATAAATCTGGTAACATTATTTGAGGGAGAAAAAACAATAATTTCTGAGAAGAGATATCACATAATTTCTGAGAAGAGATACCACAAAATCATGCTTTAGTGTCCATATTTAATTTAGAATTTACAAATTAGTAACAGACAAGGTTTGTTTACTTATGTAATCATAAATAGTTCTCAATGATTACTTTTTAGGACAACCACTGCCCAAGGATCTGAAATAAAAAAAAAAAAAATTAAAGATGCTAAAAATGATCTCTTCTAGAAAGCTGTGGTGAATTTTATAATTTTCTTAGGAACTCCTATGACTGATTTTTTTTAATGTGAAATATTAGCTGAGACTGTCATCCCAAACCCATAGGGGAATTCTCTTTATTGAGGCATTTCCCCCCTCAAACTGCATTTTTCAGTGTGCATTTATTACCTAGCAACCAAACCATAAAAAAAACTAATGTTAGATCTTAGATTGATAGGGGTTTTGGGTAGCTGCAGTATAAAATATTTTTTATGATGAAACCCACAGAAATTTCCTCCACAACAACAAAGGATTTAAGAATTATTGTACCAGCTTGCTCACTTCAGGAAAACACATTTTAGCTTTCAGGGATTCCTGATTGATATTCTTTGAAATGCTGAAAATACCACGCTAGTAAATGATACCCTACAGACTCAAATCATCTTTTCATCTGTAGAACTATAGGCCAACCTAGTATAAACCTTCCTGTGACAGACCAACTACAGCCCACTTGGCATTAAATAATAGCATCATTTCAGATCATGGTAGAAGCCTCCACAAAGCCAGCCAGTGAGAGACACGTACCCTGGGCAATGCTGCCCATTTGGCTTTCCTTGGATATGTGTGTAATCTTGTGAAACCCTTTTACTCAATGTCTAAGAATGAATACCACTCTGAAACCTGTTTTATGACCTCAAAACAGTTAACATTAACCTTGAGATGCAATGCACTCAGTTATCAAGACCTTGGTTTCTACAGTCATGCTGGCTAAGTTTAAATCATGACTCTTTCAGCCCAGCTGTGTGACCTTTGATGATTTACTACTTAACACTCTGTGCCTCAGTATTTTCCTTTTACAAACCAATAAAATTAGATCACCTATCTCATAAGAGTGTTTTGAAACTAAATTGAGGTTACTCATGTAAAACACATAATTATTCAATAAATGGCAGCTATTTTTATGAAATTCATTTATCTCTTTGGAAGGTCAAGACACCTAACTGGGATCTTGATCTTGCCTGGTCATCTTTGTATTTACTGTAAACTGATTTCTTCTACCATTTCCAAAAGTGGCCCTTTGAAGAGCTTTCTGTAACTATCAAACCCTCAGCAACAACTTTCATTTTCAGTCTATGAACTTCCAACAATTACAGCTTTCTAAAGACCTTCAACACCCTCTTTTCCATTTGAAAACACATCTGGACCATAGAGTTACTATAATGCTACTGAGGTATAGGAAGAGCAGTTCTTTCTTATCAAAGCCAGCCACTTCATTTATATTCTTGTTTCATTCTCTCCTCCCTCCTCAATAGACTTCTTTAATTGTTAGCTACTACATATCCTACAATTGCCTCCAAGCTCATTCCTCTTGTTTAGATTAACTATATATCCAGCATTTGGTGGATAATTTCATGATTTTCTTAGGAACTATTGGAATCCTAGACCAGAGGCCCAATTCTGGAGATCTCAACAAATCAGGTTTGATTTCTTGCCACCAAAAACAAATGGAAAAAGTATACAGCTATATCAGGAAGACAAAGGATACCAGCATTTCCAGCCTTGCCTTTAGGGTACTGGCATGAGTTTCCATATCATGTCAAGACAAGGGGACCGGAAATGCACATAATCAAGCAGTCTTGCTCAGACTGTAGTCTGGTTGATCATTACCTAAGGAATAGTCAGGCTGGGGCTTTGTCAGAGATAAGAAAAATCGCTGTTGCCTGGGAGGTAGCTCTTACTTATCACAAGATGTTCATAGATTAGGCCTGTTCTTTCTGAAATCCAAGGTGACTGACTTCAAGAAAAGGAGGAAAATGCTAAAAAAAAAAATGGCAAAGGTGACAAGTTTGTTTGTTTGTTTTGTATTTTCATCTACAGGCTTAAGAGTCAGTATTTTTAGTAAAAGCCTTCTCTCTGGAGGTTGCTCTAAATCTCCAGATTGATAGTTTGGTTATTATTTGACATCTCCTATCACTCTCAAAAATGCCCTAGTTTGGACAAGTTACAGGGTCATCCTAGCGTAGGCCACAAATACTCTCTGTTCCTTTGCCTCAAAAGTGTGAAGATATTTTCCCCCTTAACACTAATACCTTATCCCGGTCTTGATTCTGCTTTCATTCTCAAAATTTTAAGTAACTTCTTTTCCTCTTCTAGTGCCTATGGATATTATCAATTTGATACTCCTCTTTTTTGCCTTTTCTGTCCTCTTTGCATTGTTTTTTCTATCTTCTGTATTTCCACCACTCCCTCTCTGCCTGGGAGCCTCCAGTATATTTCTTTATTTTCAGCAAAAACTCTACTGAATCTCTGTTCTACAATTTCAACTCCTTTCTGTATATTTTTCCTCTATAACATTCCTGATCTTTAATGCCAAATTGGGTTTTCAGTTTACTTATTTCCAGGAAGCAGGGCTTTATTCTGCAATATGGAGGAAACATGCTTTGCCCACCTTCCCCAGACAAAAATCATTACCACTCAGTAACTGGTCAGGGTCCCCTTGTGGACCCCTTGCAGGGTTCTACAGACAAACCAGAGCCCCAAAATTCTTTCTTCCCTTAAACACACCCATATCATTATTTACAGAATTCATTTTTATACTGGTATCAAAAATTATACCAAAAATTTATCACTAAACTAACTTTTTTATATATGTTTCCCTTTTAAATTTCTTTGCTAAATATCTTCCTGTCCTGGTGATTTCCAGTTTTATTGTTGTACACTCGGTCCTTACCCTTCTTTAGGTTTTCTGCACATCACTTGGCACCTTGAGTAACTCAGATTCACTCTCCAATCTAGGCTTCATGCCTGGCTTTCTAGACCTCAGACACCTGAAGTCTGAATTTGCGGTTGCTCCTTTCTCTTCCTGGCTCCTCATGGGGCCTGCCATGCTTTTCTCCCTCACTTTCTCCCTTGCTGTGTGAAGCTGGGAAATCTGATTCTATCTTCCAGATCTCAAGCACATTCTCTTTTTCCCTGACTTTGTCCATAGACACAGGTTTCTCATCTTCATCACCTGGGTTCTCTAGCTCAGCTCCATCTCCTGGGAGGTTTTCATGGGCTTCTTTTCCTGTTTTTATTTTTATCTTTTCTGCTGATATAGTAATCTCTGGTCTTTGCTCTTCTCCTTCAGTTTTATTTTGGTGTCTGTTTAGCAGCAACATTCCCTTATCTACAGGCACTTCATGTTCTTCTACTTCATGTTCCTTTTTTTCAGCTTCCCTGTGGGGTTGTGTTCTTCCACAAGTTCAATTCAGTTTATTAAAATTTTTAGACCCTTATTCATTATCAAAGGCTCAGGAGATCGGCCTCTGTCCCTCGGAGCAGCCCTCTTTTCCCCATGGACTGCCTTGGCCTGCACAGTGTCCCAATGTCACAGGAAGCCACTCACGTACCCAGAGTGCCAGGAAGTGATGATAAAGCCATCAGAGCTTTCGAGGAGCCTGCACAGCAGGCCCTGCACCCAGCAGCAAAGGTAACAGGGAGCAAGAAGCAGCCAGGGGCACCCAGGGAGAAAGCCCAGCCTCTGGAGGACCTGACTGGCTTCCAAGAGCTCTTCCAAACACCAGGCGGTGGCGAGGACCCAAAGACTGCTGGAGAAACCACAGATACACCTTGAAAATCTACAGGACCAGAACCCAGAGTATTCTAACATCATCAAAGAGACAGCCAAGATAAGTGTGCAGAAAGTGGAGGAGAAGGAAGAGCTCTCACCAGTGATAAAACTAAAGCAAATCTTAGGGGGGAACTGCACACACAGAGGCAGAATCTACAGGTGATAAAGGTGTTAAGATGTTTAAGAAACCTGCAAAGCAGAAACTAGACACAGCAGAAAAAGTAACTGGCAACAAGAAGCCTCCTCCCCCGGGGTGGGGGGGGGTACCTGAAGAAAAGGCCCAGCCCCTGAAGGAACTGGCTGGTTCCAAACAACCAATCCTAGCACCAAGCCCCACTGGGAAACACACAAGTGATGAGAAGACCACAGAAATCAGCTGCAGATCTCCACAACCAGAACCAGGGGACAAGCCAACAAGCACAAAGAGACAGCCCTGAGCAGTGAGGAAGCCATCGTGGACATCATGGGCCACCATGCACGCGTGCACAGCACCATGAGGTGAAGACCAAGACAACAGAACTTCTGAGGGGTCTGCACAGCAGGTCCTGGTCTCAGCAGCAAGAGCAACTGGTGGCAGGTGGCCGCGAGGGGGCACCTGAGGACCAGTCCTAGGCACTGGAAGATATGGCTGGCTCCAAAGAACCAATCCAAGCACCAGACCCCACTGAGGGATGGACAGGTGAAGAAAAAAACATAAAAATACCCTGTAAATATCCACAACCAGAACCAGTGGGAACTCCAGTACTCATAAGCGACAGCCCAGGACAAGTCTCAGGAAAGCACCTGTAACAGAAGAGATCTCAGTGCAGGGAGGGGCAGCAGGGACATCAGCAGACCCATGCACACATACCAAGAACCCAAAGGTGATAGTGAAAATATCAAAATGCTCAAAGAACCTATAAAGTGGAAATTGGATCCTACTGCAGGTGCGACTGGCAGTAAGAGGCGCCGAGGGGCATCTGAGAGAAAGGCCCAGCCCCTGGAGGACCTGGCTGGCTCCAAAGAACCACTCAGTTTATTTTTTTTAATGAAGAATAATCAAATGAACTACTACCTGATCTCTAGTGTTTTGTAACAAAGACTTAGACCCTTCACTTGGGTCTGCAAATGTCCAATTGGATTTAATATTTGGCATCTCTTCCTCCATTTTGCATCTTTCTTTTTTTGCTCTTGTTCATCTTGGATTCCAGGAGGAACAAAGTCTGATTGAGAAATATCTTGTGGTGAGTGGCAGCAGCAGTATTTTTATTATCATCTAAAGATGTCTGTCTGACAAATACCAAGATAATCAGCCAGACCAGTTTAATGAAGACTTCTTGATGCCAATGTGACCTCTAATCCCAGAGATTTAGGAGGCTGAGCAGGATGGTATTGCAAGTTCCAACCTAGTCTCAGCAACTTAGTGAGATCCTGTCTCAAAATAAAAAGGGATGGGGATATAGTTCAGTGGTAGAAGAGTGCCCCTGGGTTCTGAGAACCCAGAGTGCCCCAGTACTGAGAAAAAAAAAAAAAAAAAAGACCTCTGGAGATAGAGCTGGAAATGTTGGTTTTCTTTGTCTTCCTGATATAGCTATTCTGATTAAAATGTATTTCCTGCTTTTCACTATTACTTTTTCCATTTGTTTTTTGGGGACATGGAACCAAACCTGATTTGTTGGGATTCCCAGAATTGGGTCTAAGGCTCAGGACTCTGGTAGTATCTTTTCCTCTAATTCACTCTTATTTACAGTCAGAATAATTTCTGCAAACAGTAATACCTAATGCTTGGAAAAAATGGGCACCAGAAGTGTTCACAAGTAACAACAAAAGAAGTCCTTGGTAATTTTAAGCAATATAAACACACTGAATTGTGCAAGTATGGATGCTTTTTTGACCAACATATTAAGAGACGTTTAGTAGGAAACTCAACTGTGCTTCCTGATATTTCTGCATTATTTGATATACTTAATACTCTCTCATTTTCTCAGTTATCTTTCAAGATACAATGCATAGATGGGTTTTTTTTTTTTTTTTGTAACTCAGTGGTAGAGCACTTGCCTAGTTTGCATAAGTCCCTGGGTTTGATCTCTTCAGTGCACACACACACACACACACACGCACACGCATGTGTGTGCACATACAATTTTTGTCTCAACTTATTTTCCATTTCTTATCAGTTTTACTTGTTAGTATTTTATCACACAGCATTTTGTCTTTGATTCTCAACTTCTTTTCCCCAATTGTCACTCTAGATATTATCATGAAGTCCCATGACTTAAATGGAATCTTCCTGGTAAGGAACCCAAAATTGATGACAGCCTCAACATATCTCTTGATACCCCACAATAGAACCAAATGCATTCTCATCATTTCCATTTGAATGTCTAAAAATCTTCTCAGAATTAACCAATATGAAAGATAAGTGATAATTACACTGCACTTGCCACATAAACAAGCAAACTAAAGCATTCTTCATGCAATCACCCTATACTAAGGTTGTCAATTTTATCTAATTTTTGTCAGGCCAAAACCTGGGATTTGTTCTCAATTTCTCTCCATCATTTGGCTCTATATCCTATGCAGAAGAGAAATTTATGAAAGATCTATCTTCAAAATTTAAACCAAACGCTACATGGTGCTACCAAAATTTAATTCGTAATCATTTTGTGGAATACTGAACTTTTCTGTTTCCTCATCTGAACTCTTAATCTCCTATAAACTAATCTTCACATATCAGTTAGAACTTTATTTATATTTATTTATTTATTTATTTATGGTACTGGGGTTGAATCCTGAGGCTCACACAGGCTAGGCAAGTGCTCTCCACTGGGCTATCCCCAGTTCTTTTTTTAAAATATATTTTATTAAGACAAGGTCTCACTTAGTTGCCCAAGGTGACCCCAAACTTGTAATCCTTCTGTCTCATCCTCCAGAATAGCTGAGATTTTAGGCATGTACCACTTTTATGCATGACAGAACATTATAAAAATCATCACATGAGATTATATCATTTTCCTGCCCAACCTTCCAAAGTTTTTTCTGCATAATTAGAAAAAAATCAAAATCGCTTTCCATGTTCTTAAAGGCCCTTCATAATCCTACTCCTTAGACCTCTTTAAATTTATCTCCCATAACTCTCCCCTAAATCATTCTTCTCCTCCCATGATAATGATTTTTATTTTTTTTATTTTTTTGTTAAATGCATCAAATTGCTTTTTTCTCCTCCTTATTCTATTCCTCCACGTTTTCTGGTTTGCTCTATTGTTTCATTCAGATTGTTGCCCAGCTATTTTCTTCCTCAGGCAAGTCTTTCCATTAAAAGTCAGCATTATCTTCCATCTTTCTCTAACATTCTCTATGCTTTTTAACTCTACAATTTATTATAACCTTGCATTCTGTATTTATTTACTTATTTGTTCATTGTTCAAATTTTTCAGTAAATTGTGTTTTTTTGTGTGGAACTTCACTCTTGGTCCCCAAAATATGAATGGTATTGTTAATTAATGTCTTCCATAGATACCCAATAAATACTGTTTGACAAAGGTTAAATGAACTATGAATGGTAGAATTTCTTCAAGATGTATCATGACTTGCATTATCTGTTCTGTGTTCTGTGAAGTGCTATGTTTTACTCAATACAGAATTGTATGAAATGCTAGTAGCTACAAGCTTATTTTTTATGTAACATTTATGATAATTATTAAATCTAGAGTTTAAAAGAAGTTATAAATGATCAACAATTAATATGCTATGTCTTCTAAACTTGTATTTTAATTACAAATCTTTGTACCTACTACCTCCCAACCCAGTCCTAATTATGAGAAAATTATTTTGTATTTTCAGTTACTCATTTTAAAAAATGTTGAATTATCTAGGCTCTTAATCCAAATTATTTCAACCTATTAGTTTCGGTTTACATTTAAAATGTGCCTCTGTAATAAACAATTCATAATATTTTTGCACTTTAATTAGGAAGCCATTTTTTAAAAAGTGTCCCTATTTCTGAAGCCACAGAACATTAGATAATGCTGTTTGAACACAAGGCACTTGACATTTTTATTCAGGCACACCTGACATGGCCATAAAAACAACCCACACCATTAGAGGTCAGATTGTTTTGCCTTCTTATATTTATTTATTTTTAATAATTAATGTGAAGAACAGACATTGTAACACCATCCCTAAGCTTTACCCTTTCTACATCTTTACATCAAAATTACATCCCATCCCCAAATTTCACTGTATTTCCAACATATTTGGGGAATAAAAGTCATAAGTTCAATAAAAGCCAGTAATTTCTGTTGTACACATCATTTGGTTGTAAGAGTTAATGTCTTTGAAAGTAAGACAAGTTAAAACAACTGCATGTCAAAGTGACTATATCAGTTTGTACATTCCAAAGTGTCCTACTTTGTTCATGGCAATAAAGTGAATATATTACTATTTTTTATGTAAATATTTTTCTTCTAGCATGTAAGAAATGCTGAGGGCTTGTAGCAGGTAAGGCATGTCAGGGTCAGTTAGCTACTTGGCAGTATTAAAGGGGTGTGAGTTAACTGCAGTAAACCAGTTAGCAATTTGGATCCAAGATGAGTCTCCAGTTTTGAGCAAGCAGCAAAGAGCAGAAGTGAGGAAGGTCTTCCATTTTAGCCATTTATGACAGTCACAGGTAAGTCTGGTCAACTATTGGAAAAATTACTACAACAGCCAACTATAGGAGCTTATCATAGCTTTTGGTGTCATATTTAGCTCTCTTAGTCCACTATATTTATTAAATTTCTGTATAATGATTTTGTTGGATTTCCTCTTGCTCTTTTAACATTTTATGAAGGAGGTGAAAGAAAGAAGAGTATGTAATATGATTAGACATATATTGGCATATCTTTTTTTCCACTGCATTTTTTTCAAATTATTTATTCTTTCCTTTTAAAAGTTGAAAAACTAGAAAACTAAACAGTGTTATTCATAGTCCTGTTGAATTGAGGGTCAACTACCACATAGGTCATGTGTTCACTTGAGTCAAATGAAAATCAAATTTTCATCTACTCTGTTTCATTCAGTTATTCATTCATTCAAGAATCTGTATGTTCTGGGTGTTTTAAAAAGAGGTAAGATCACAGATCTCATACAGATTATTTAAGCAAATTCACAACTATAAAGATTCAGAACATTGATCATTAGCTACTGTAAATCTACTTTTAGAAATGTTTTATAGTCCTATTAACATTGTTATTTATGGGGCTGGGGATATAGCTCAGTTTGTAGAGTGCTTGCCTTGTATGCACAAGGCCCTAGGTTTGATCTCAGCACCAAAAGAAAAAAAAAATTGTTATTTATGGCACAGGTTGTCTCATTAGGTATTCTATTTTTTCTCATTTTTCCCCTAAGCAAAAGCCTCTTTTCAAGTAGGTGTATTAGGAAAGGTTCTCCAAAGACAGAATCTATAAGATATATAAAAATAAAATTAGTTTTACTGTGAGGAGTTCGCTCATGCTGAGATATCCCAAGATCTAATGTCCACATATTGGAAAGCCTATGTTATAATGCAGTCTAAAATTACGAGAGAAAAGCTGCTAATGTGAATCCCATTTTGATAATAGGAGAAGATGAAATGTCCCAATTCAAGCAGTGAGACAAGAAAAAAAAACTGCAATTTCCTTGTTCCTCTACCTTCTCTTTAATTTTGCCCTCTGTGGATTGGCTGTTGCCACCCACATTGGAGAGGGTAACACTTTACCCAAATTCACTTACTCAAATGCGGATCTCATCTGCAAAAACTCACATAGACACACCCAGAAATAACATTTAATCTGAGCACCCATGGCCCTCTCAAGATACACATTAAAGAATCCATCACAGTAGATATGGCCATAAACTAAATACTGAATGATGGAATATGAGCAGGGGTTATATTCATGACTTTCAAATGTGAGTTATGAGAACCCTCTACATAGGATTCTCTATATATTTTTTTCCCTTTCTGCAAAATTGATGCAGGAAGCACAGTGACTTTGGAAGGCATGTGGTATAGATGGTAGATCCATTATATGAAAAGCACCTGAATCTCTTAATCAGTCCTTGGAATAAAGACATCCATAATTAGGAGCTATTCTTTTGTTCTTCACATGAGCAACAAATAAGCTACTGAGATCTTAAAGTTAATTTTTAAATGATTAGTGCTACCTTATTAATAAGTCATGCTTACTGTCTCTTACTCTATATGGAATGCCATCAAAATCACAATACTTAGAGAAACTTAAATATTTAAATTTAGGAAACAAGAAAAGAGGCACTGAAGAAAATTTGCATTCTTCAGGCTCAGTCGCGTAAGCCTATAATCCCAGCAACTTGGCTGGCTGAAGCAAGAATATCTCATGTTCAAGGCCATTTTGAGCAATTTACCAAGATCTTCAACAATTTAGCAAGACCCTGTCTCAAAAACAAAAATATAAAGTGCTGGGGCTATAATTCAGTTGTCTGGCATGCATGAGGCCCTGGGTCCAATGTCTCTAACACTTTAATAAAAACAATCAGAAAAACCTGTTAAGTGAATGGTAAATGTTTTAATTTCTAATATTCAGTGTCTCAGTCTAATCATTATAATATCCTTATTCAACATAAACATATCTTAACATGACAATTGATTATAGAGCTGTCATCTTAAGCACTAACAAATTCTCTCATTTCCAGTAAATATGCTTAATTGTCTACAATACTGCTAATGTAGCTAATCATCAAGAATTCCTAAGAGTTACACCAAATCTGGCATCTGTTCCTCATTTCAATATTTAAAAAATAATTTTAGGGTTTTTGTTTGTTTGTTTTGTTTTGTTTTTAATAAGGCTGAGGGATGGAGAAGCAAATCTTAAAGGGAGAAGACAGTGACAGAGAAAGGGGAAAGTGAATTTAATCATTAAGATTGAACGTCAGGAAAAAAAAATTTTTTTTGAAGACCACGAGTATGCCCCAGCTTACTCCTTTGGCCTCTTTGCACACTTGGAAGCAAGATGGGTCACCAATAACTCTACTGGAACCACGCATGAAAATTAAGCCAGGGTTCTCACTCTTGCCCTATCTGCTCAAACCAGCATGGTCTGATCCAGTACTACAGCCTCAACATGCACTGGCAGTGTTTCTGTCAGTATGCAAAGGATATAGGCACTAAGTGATCCTCCTTTGAATGGATTGCCTAAGACAGATACTCAATGAGACCATCTAACTCTTTGCACATAAAATAAAATTCTAAAAAACCTCAACAAACTCTTTAGATTTAATAAAATGTTAAAATAATTTTGATTTTCTTAAATAAATGTTTTGCAAAAAAAAAAAAAAAAACACAAATAACACCCTTTACACATGTTGAGAAAACTGAGTAAAGAACAGCAAATCTACCAGTACATCTACAGTGCTTGCCATTCAACTGTGGTTTCATGGAAACTTAGAGCTCTCTTCTTCAAGGTGTAGTGATTGAACAAAAGATACAGAAAGATATAGAGATATACAGATATAGTTTGTTTAAACATCATATGTTGTGTCATACTGGCACTTGCAGTGATGGCAAGAACTGAGAAACCCATTAGCATGTCATGGGAGGATTTTCCAATCCTAGTGAAATGGAAGTAGGACCATATTCAGTTGGTTGAATTGGTTCTCAGATTCTGATGTGATGTAGATGTAGCCATAGATGTAATGTAGAGGTGAACACAGTACTGCACAGAAGGAGGTATGACTGGCTTGTGGCATCAGACTATTCTCATGAATTACCTTCCAAGTCTTTCTTTACAAACACAAATTCCCTCAGAGCAAGTGAAAAATCAAAGGTAAATGCTCATTCCAAAAAGGGAAGTTGAAATTGTATGTGTTGCTAGTCTTCTGCTCGTTCTACTGCAGTGTTGTAAATGTTATAAAACTTGTGACTATTGGATGTAAATCATCATATGATGGTTTTATACTTTAGTGGTGTTTCTTTGATGGTTATTTAGTATACACTTCTATTTATTTATTACTGTTTGTGCTTTTAAATATTCATGGTGGTCTGATGAAATAATTTTTGAAGGTATGTTATAATATGGAAAAAGAAGACTCCAGGTCTTATTCTATGGATAAATATTAGAAATTTAAAGATGAATGATCATATGACTGTTTGAATACATTAAATATGCTGAATAGTATACTCAAAAGTTGTAAATTTTATGGTAAGTAAATTATATCTCAGCAAGTTCCTATGTAAGAATTAATGATGGAGAATTTTGATCTCCTGAGTCATTTCACTGCACAAATGTCATGAGAGACATGTACACAAAAAAGTGTCATGCTCATGACTGATGCTTACTCATGGAAACACTAATTCAAAGTATACATGAGAAACAATGTACAAATGCAGCACAAATTCAGGAAGATTGAAACAATTTTTACCTATAAATTATAGGCATTTGAAAATCAAAGGGGCATATTTCTTAAGGTCACTATTATAATATGAAAATGGGTATAGTAAAGCTTTTATTTGTACATCCAATTCAGTGAAAAGACAGAACACAAATTATTTAATACCAGAACTTATCATTAAGTAAAATCAAATTTAAGTAATTGGTGAGAAACTAAAAACTAACTAAATAAATGTGAACCTATAAAATTGCAGGAAGTAAAATACTTGTGTGATGTAGACTGGATAAAAAGTAACCTCAAAAAGTATATTAGAGCAGTGTATTGATAATGTATTAAGTTATGCTTAAGAAAATTTAGATGGCAACTAAAAAATTATAGCTTCTCTATGCAGGTTGTTGAGTCAGCATATTTTACCAATAAATGAACTATTGAGTGTTATTTAATACAATGTAAATAGTGCTACCTTAGCAACGTTGTGTTGCACATCTATTAAGAATATGGTATGCCTAGATGTAGATTTTTTTTTAATTTTATTTCTTAGTGTTCTCAGAACTTCTTGAATCTAAACTAGTGTCTGTCATTGATTTTTGGATAACCAACATTCTAGTTTATTTTTGTGAGTGACATTGTCTTATAACCTACATACACCTACTTAACGCCGGTTTGAATACATGTACCTCTCCAAAATTCAAGTGAAATCATTAAGAAATGGGGTCTTTTGAGTAGTAATTTTGTTAGGAGGGCTTTGCCCTCATGAATAGGATTAAGGCCTTTGTAATATTTCCTTAACTTATTTTTTTTTAATCCTCACTTTCCACTATATTACAACACAGAATTCATCCCCTCTAGAGGATACAGCCACAAGGTACCATACCAGACATGAAATCTGCCAGCACCATGATCTTAATTTGCCAGTCTCCAAATCTGTGAGAAACAAATTTCTATTATTTATAAATTACTTAATCTCTGGTATTTTGTTATAGCAAATCTACCCAGAAGAGAGATGTCTGAATTATATCATAGCACTATTTTAATATTTTGAGGAACCTCCACATTGTTGATTATCATGGCTATAAACTTAACATTAGTTCAACCAAGTATAAGCTATGTAAATGGTCCCTGCTATTCACATCCTCACTAATCCTTGTCATCTTTTGATTTTTTGTTAATAGACACCCTAACAAGAGTGAGGAAATATCACATTGTGATTCCGATTTGCATTTCCCAGATGATTTGTGATGTTGAACAGTTTTTCTTGTGTTTCTTGGCCAACTTTTATTTTTCTTATGGAAAAATATCTACTTAGGGCCTTTACCTTATTTTTCATCAGGTTATTTTATATTATTCTGCTATTAAGTTGTATGAATTGCTTACACATTTTGATATTAAGCTCTTTTAAAGTATATGATTTATATTTTCTTTTATTCTGTGAGTTTCTTGTTTTGTTGTTGTTGTTGTTTTCTGTGCAAAGCAGAAACTTTTGAGTTTGATGTACTTCCATTTGTTAGTTTTTGGTTCTTATTGTCTGTGCTTTTATAATTATATAAAAAAATATGCACAAAACAAAAAATTCCCTTGTATTTTCTTCTAGGAGTTTTATGGTTTTCCTTTTTTTTCCCCTGTAGCTGAATAATTTGAAGTGTCCTTCCTTCAAGTCCATAGATTCTTTCTTGGGTTTGATAGATTCTGACATATGTATTCTTCAGCTCCAGAATTTCTCTTTCATCTTCTTAAAATGTTCCGTCTCTTGGTTGTTCTGAATTTGTTCATGTATTATTTTCATGAAACCAATGAATTATCTATCTGCATCATCTTGTAAATCCCTGAGTTTACGTAAAACAATTCTTTCCTTTTTTAATTGGTTCTTTTAATTATATGTGATAGTAGAAAACAATTATTTTGAATTCTTTATCTACAATTTGTAAGTCTCCATTTCTCTGGGGTTAGTAAGTAACTAGAACATTATTCTTTTTTTGGTGATATCATATTTCCTTGATTTGTCATATTACTTATTACGTTGCATTAATGTCTGCATATATGATATATCTGTTACTTTCAGAATTATAAACTACTTCTGGTGAGGTAAGACATTCACCTACAGGTGGTGGAGAGAGTACTGTCCCCACTACTGCAAGGGCACATCAGCACAGCCTCTGTGAAGCTCTGTTAGTGCTGGTGAAGTTTGCAGAGGTCTTTAAGAGCTAAGGCTTTTGGTGTTAACAGCAAGGAACACTGTGGTTTGGGTGTTGAGAGATGCTGAGGTTTTTTTCATCTTTTCACTTCTAGGGGAAAATTGTGCCCAAAGGATCCCTCTTAATTCTGACTCTGGCTTGTTGGCATACTGGCAATGGTGGCAACAGTGGTATCCCATTTGTGGTGCCTGTGGAGTGGCCATGGAGCTGGGTCTGGAGTGTGGGTCCACATGGAGGGACTTCAGCTCCAGGTCAGGTCACAGGCACCTCCACTCTAATGTGTTTACAATGTATAGTTGCTTATGTAGCATCTGGGAAGCCAGGTTCCAGAGTATGTACACAGTTATATTGGCTTCAGGGTCTGGAAGCAGGAGTTCCTTCTGCAACCACGGCTCTGGTGTCCTAAGCATATCTCGGACCAGTGTAATGGAGGTGTACAGAATTACCATATCTCTGGATTTGTGAGGTATGCATATGCCTATTGTGGCTCTGGCTCTACAGTCCTTGAGGTGTCTGTAGAGCAGCCTCAGAAACAGACCATGGTATATCACATTTGTGGAGAGAGTGGCTCCAGTGTTCAGTGCACAGTCTAGCCCACTCTGACAGTGGCTCCAATATCTGTTTCAAGGGCAGTCACAGAGCAGCTGTACATAAAGCAACCAAACCTCCTGGATCTGGCATGTGTAGAGAGTGGGGAGAGGTCCCGGGGCAATATAACAGCAGCTCCAGTTTGGGTGTGGCTATGGTGGTGATGATGGTTGGTTACTTCAGTGTTGAAAGCTATTGCTGACCTCTGTAGAGCAGTCCACAGTGTTCTAAACTGATGGGCCCAAAGGAAGCTCCACTATGAGAGAAGTGGTGAGTCACAAGTGTTGCCACATGGGTTACTTAGAACCTCGGTGGTAAAGTCTGTCAAGGTCCTCTGCAGAACAGGCACTAGAATGATGCTGACACCTGCCATATGGCTAAGTTGATAGCCCTGCTCTTGTTTTTTCCCTAGCTCTCTCCATACATCTCAGGTGTGTTGACTTTCTGGCAATACTTTCTGTAAAATTGCTCTTCATCTTTTGCTCCACTGTGTTGCTGGATTTCTTCACTTTTCAGTCATCACAGGGCCATTTCCATTCTTGATTAGCTTTTGAATTTCTGTTGCTCTTATTTTTTTTGGGGGGGAAGGCATAGAAAATGGAAGCTGGTATCTACTACTCTGCCACCTTGCTCCATCTACTTTGCTTTTATTTATCTATTTTTTCTCCTTCTGTTATTCCAATTACACATAGGCATACACTTTAAAAATTTCCCCATACCTCTTAAGTTTTGTTTTCTGTTTATATTCATTGAAGTTTCCCTCTTTTCATTTATTTTGGGGCATTACTATTGTATTGTCTTCCTGTCAAGCTCATTGATTCTCTACTGTGTTATGTCTAATCTACCGAGGAGCTCACCTGAGGCATTTTTTACTTCTGTTGCAATGTTTTTGAAATTTATCATTTCCTTCTTTTGTTTGTTTTATATCTCTGCTTAGATTATCCACTTGTTCTTGAAATGTTTCTACTTATCTCATTAGATTCCTTTACATATTAATAAAACGTTTTCATATCCCCTTCTTGATTGTTTCAAAATCTGCTACACCTGAGTCTGATCCTGATGTTTCTCTTTGTTTATTTGGAGTGTTTTTCCCCACTTGCTTTTTAACATGCCTAATTTATTGTTAAAATGTATGTTGAAAGCCAAACTTGATGTATCAGGTAAGAATTGAGGTAAATGACGTGAGGATTTACATTAATCTGGCTCATTGGCTTGATTATAGCTCTAGGTGCCAGAGGCTCTGCATTCCTCTGTGTCCTTGTTTTCATCTCATTTGTTGACTTACACTTCCCTAAATACTTCCCTTCAGACTGGATCTTGCAGCAATTTCAGCTGTCATCCTCTATTACATTGGAACCCTATTGGTTTAGTGATAAGTAGTGAGAATGGAGAGAACTCTTATAATCTTATGTTAAAGTTCAGTTCTTTGTCCCAAGGTCATGACCTTCACAAATTTATCTTAACTTTTCACCATCCCTTAGAAAGGGAGAAAGGCCAGAGGAGACTGGGGTGGAAGAAATGCCCTTCCCCTAAGTAAGATCAGTTTCCAGTAATATCTTTCCCCTAGAGCCTACAGAATAGGCTTTGTAAAAGAGAATGCTGGGAATTATTAGGTCCTTAGGCCAAAATAACTCCATTTTGAAAATCAGCACCTGCCCCCCCAGGCATGATCTTCCCATTAGACCTGCCATGAAAGAGTCCTTAACTACCCAAAATACAGCAAGGACATCAAGTAACAATCACAAAACCAGACAGGTTATCTTTTAACTGCTCCATTGTACTTGAGTACATAGTTAAGAAGTTTTTCCCAGCAGGCTGCTGCACACCTTGTAGAAGTGCAGCCTGGAAGATATTCTTTGTCAATAAACCTTTGCTTGAACTCAGAGATATGTCTCTCGTGGATATTTGCGCCACCTACCCTAACAGGAATATATTTCACAATGTTTACTTTTCTTCCTCAGTCAAAGGCAAGAGATCATTCTTGGATCTCTATAGTGAGAATTTGGTGGTTTTCCAGGAGGTGAACTTCACAAAGGTATAGAATTCTCGATTTTTCTTCATGTTTATTCTTCTATTCCCATGGGCTTCTCACTCTTAAGCTAGTCCGTACTCAAACTCATGCACCTCCTTTAAATCACCACTTAAGTATTTCTACCAGTTTCATTTATCCAGTGGTCTCTGTTCAAAGTAAGCTGATTTGGGCTATGATTCTTTGAATTTGACTCTTTGCATTTTAAGAGTTGTTATTTGCCTTGCAACCTAGTTCTCTTGCCCAGGATCCAAGAAAAGTAACTGGCTTTCATATCATTTAGCCATTTTTATAAGGATGGCAATGTTAATTTACTCAGGTAAAGCATTTAGTATAGAGCCTATCTAGATTGAGCATGACTCAGTGTTTTGGGGACATTACTAAAATTAAAAGAATCCATTCCAGATCACTCAACAGAGCTCCTATTTTTATGTGACTAAATAAAACATATGCAAAATAGCTTAAATATACATAAATTATCATTTTGTCTTCATATCCCAAGCACAGAGCATACTATTTGAGAGACACTCTAACCAGGGTATATATGGATTGCATAATGCATCAACAAAGCTGGTCATGCATAGAATGTAATGACGTTAACAGGATGGCTTAATTCAAAAATGTTGAAATTGTCCCTAATTAAAAAAATAAATTTCAAGTATAATTCTTCTGAATGACTGCAATCTTATTATTTTAAAATCCTATATTCAGTTTTTATTTTACCTGCTCCAAAGCATGGATCATAAGGGCTTTCAACATCAGAACTTCCAGTGGAAAATTTAGAATTGATTATTACTAATCTAAGCTTTAAGGCTTTCACACACGCATTGAGGAAAGGCTTAATGGGAGGTAATTTATGAGACTGCTGTCTCATTAAGGAATTATTGGAGAGATAGAATTGGAACACCCTGAATCTTTAAAACGAAATATAATAAGATAGCAAAGCAAAGACTTTGGTCATTTGTATATATTCCTATCCTTTTCATAATGAGCTTCTCAATTGTTAAACACATGGAATTCCTCTGCCATTTTCTTAGTCGGTTAAGCATAACATCAATACTCACCAATACTGTTAAGAGGCAGTCTTTTCCGTTCATCATTATATACTATTACACTCTTGAAAGTCAATAAGAAAGGATTCTCATGAATGTACTTTTTAATAGATAATGAAGCAGCTCAGCACAAGAAGTAATTTTTATTTTTGAGGAATAAAACATAGAAAAAATTACATAGTTCTGCAGAAGCTTGCAACAATTGTTTTAAACATGTTGTAGACTCATTATGTTTGAACATGACCTTATCCTCAGCAAAACAGTCATCAGCTAAATATGAGATAGTAGCCTAAACCTTGGAAACATTGACAACCAAAGGTAAGATTTTCCTTTAAAAAAAAAGGGGGGGATTTCAGAACTCTGTACAAATCTATCCATTGTCAAAACAATGTTTGCATTCTGAAATTTTTTGAAATTTATGAATAATCTGAGTTCTAAAAATTGTAGAAGTTCAGATGAAATTTTGCTGGGGATTTATCTTAAAGAAGAACAGAATTTTCTTCTCTAGTGGAGGAGCATTATCAGTGCCTATGAGTTGACAGACTTAGGCAAAGTAGGTCAAGGAGTTCACACCTATCAAAAGGGTCAAATGCTTGGACTGAGAAATCACCAAAGTATCTTTGATTCTGTGCAAGACACCATTTTTTGGTACTTTAAGAGTGTTAACTTATTTAATATCCATGGAATTCACGTAAGCTGGGTCTTATGTGAATTCCATAGATAGAAAATCAAGTTAGAAATTGCCCCAAGGGCACACATCAAGAAACTGTTCTAACTGGGGATTGAACTCAGTGGTAAGCTTCCTTCAACCACTCTATTCACAAACTATTTCACTCTCATTTTTCCAACACATTTTTGAATTAGCCAAAATGCACGTGAGTAGCTGATTTAAGGGCAATTGTTTGGCCAGATCATAATTCTTCAATTTATTTTCTTGCTTTTAACTACAATGACATAATAACTTCCCTCCTGACCACTTTTTCCAGGAGTCTTACAATTCATTACATATCTCAACAAAGTGTTTGACCACCTCCTAGAGAGGTCCAAAGAGTATAAACATTTGAACCTTGAGTCCTAATATGCAAAAAAAAAAAAAAAAAGAAAGAAATTCTAAAAGGTATTTGTACTACTTCTTTGAAAGATGAATATAATAAACCTTTTTGGTATTATGTCAAATTGTATATTAAAAAATAACTCCAATTTTATGTTTTATGCATTAGAGTGATTTTCCTGAGTTATTTAATGAGCTTACATGTCCTAAGAATGAGTAAACTGAAGGCTTTATCAGTTCTTAGACTTTAGGAAAAACTCTGGAAACTTCTGCCTTCAACCCTGCATCTAAAATCAGGCATTGATGTAACTAATTGAATAATTAGATGTTGGTTTGTCTCAGTTGATCTAGAAATATCAACTGATATTGATACTCTGTATCAACTGCCTATGTTTTCTGAATCTTTTTGATAAGCTCTCTGACTTCACATTATGATTAAGACAAATATTAAACTAGTTCTTTAATTTCAATAACTGGCCAACATCTATCCTCAAGTGATTATAAATGCCAGCCTTTATTATACTTTCCGAATACAAGACAATCATTTTATGTAGTGTTTAAACTCTTAAATTTGTAGTTTATAGCAACATGGTAGAGTCTGAAAATAAGCCATATTTTCTTATGAATAAATGTTTTCATGATGAAACTGAAAGAAAAATTGTTTGGGGCTGGTAAGATGGCGCTACACTTTATCAAATATATTTAAATGTTAGATTTGTTTGGGTTTGAAGATTGGCCAAACTGAAGCCATTGTCTATATTGGTGTGAGTAAACCCTTGGTAGCATCTGACCTCAAGTACTCAGCATAACTCACTTAGTTGAAACATGGCACCAGCTCAGATTTTGGGAGTATGCTTATATTTCATGTTTCACCAGGAAAGTTCAAGACTGGGTATATACACATACTTCTCCTCTTGTCCAGCTCTCCCTTAATAGAAAATATGTAGCATTGAGCTAACAGTGTTACTAGATAAAAGTTACTTTTACTTAAATATTTTTCTTTGCACATATAAAAATCCATAAAGTAATTAACAAACAAAGCAAAGTGAAACCTTAGCAATGAATCATAAAATTAAAAAAAAAAAAATCTTCTGGTATCATTTTGTTACTATATATGCCCTGCCCCCGTCATATGATTACCAGTATATTCTAAGTAATACTTTTAAATATAGCAATATTCTCTCTCATTGTGAAATTCCAGGTTGCAGGCCTGCATATGCAACTAAATCAAGAATTAACTGATATTAAGTTTCTGTATATGTTTCCTACTTTCACAGACTTATTTTGAAGAGTGATAAGTGTTTTAAATCTCCCTAAAATCATATTCATTTCTGTACATTTAATGCTATAATGCCTAGCCATTAGTAATATTTCTATAAATGTCAAAACATTGGCTATCTTAGAGAAATAAGAACCATAAAAGGGAATGAGATATGTAAGAGCCATATAAAATATGATTAAAATGAGAATAAAGTATATATAAATAATAATGATGAATAATAACTGTCAGTGCTTTTAGGTTTATAGACATCAACAAGGCAAAGTACTTCAGAAATTCTCAGCTAACTAGAAGGGTTGGTGAAATAATAAGTATTGTGTACATTAAAATTCCACTCTAAGTATTTTTTGAAAACTGATTGTTTTCCAACTGAAATTTGAAAGAGAGATATCTACAATTCATTCTCAAGAAATGGCAAGCCTGATGTGGTGGTGCATACTTGTGCACACAGGCTTGGGAGGCTGAGGCAGGAGTATCACAATTTCAAAGACAGCCTCAGAAACTTAGCAAGGCCCTAAGCAACTTAGCGAGAACCTGTCTCTAAATAAAAGTATAAAAAAGGGCTGGGGATGTGGCTCAGTGATTAAGTGCCCCTGAGTTCAATTCTTGGTACAAAAATAAGAAGAAAGATTAAAAGAGAAGGAGAAGAGGAGGAGGAGGAGGAGGAGGAGGAGGAGGAGGAGGAGAAATGGCACATTGATTATAAGCATAACCAAAGAATTTACAAAAGATTACAACTGTATTGTAAGTATTGATAAAGTTTTCAAATTTAGCCTCTTCAACAAAAATGATGCTGGAAAAACTGGAAGTTCATATGTTTAGTAAGATGAAATTGAACCCCTCTCTATCACCCTGCATGAAACTCAACTCAAAGTGTTTAAAGAACCTAGGCATTAGAACAGAGACCTGCCTCTAACAGAAGAAACTGTAGGCCCAACCCTCCATCATGTCAGTTTAGGAACCAACTTCCTCAACAAGACACCTAAAATGGAAGAAGTAAAATCAAGAATCAATAAATGGTATGGTATAAAACTAAAAAACTTCTTCAAAGCAAAGGAAACAATCAAGAATGTGAAGATAGAGGCTACAGAATGGGTGAAAATATTTGCGACCTGTATCTCAGATAGAGCATTAATCTCCAGAATATATAAAGAACTTAAAAAAGGTAACACCAGAAAAAAAAACAAAGGAAGAAATAACTCAATAAATAAAATGAGCAAAGGAACAGAAGCAGTATTTCACAGAAGAAGAAATACAAATGGTCAAAAGAAAAAAAAATGTCCAACATCTCTAGGACTTAGAGAAAGGCAAATTAAAACTACACTGAAATTTGATCTCACTCCAGTCAGAAAGGCAATTATAAAGATTACAAGTAACAATAAATTTTGGTAAGGATGTAGGGGAAGTTTCACTCGTATATTGCTAGTGGGACTGCAAATTGGTGCAACCACTATGGAAAACAGTATGGAGATTTCTTAGAAAACTTGGAATGGAGCCACAATTTGACCAGTTTTCCCACTCCTTGGTTTATCCCCAAAGGACTTAAAATTGGCATACTCCAGTGACACAGCCAGATCAATGTTTATTAGAAGCTCAATTCAACTGCCCTTCAACTGATGAATGGATAAAGAAATGTGGTATTTATACACAATGGAATATTTTTCAGCTATAAAGAAGAATGAAATTATGGCATTTGCCAGTAAATGGATGGAACTAGAGACTAGCATGTCAAGTAAAATAAGCCAATCCCCAAAACCAAAGGTCAAATATTCTCTCTGATATGCAGATGGTAACACATAATAAGGGAGCAGGAGGGAAGAATAGAAATTCATTGGATTAGACAAAGGGAAATGAAGGGAAGGGAGGTGAATTGGAATAGGGAAGACAGTAGAATGAATTGGACATAACTTTCCTGTGTTCATATATGAATATACAACCAATGTAACTCTACATCACATACAACCACAAGAATGGGATCCTAATTAGATTAAGTAATACTCTATGTATTATATGTCAAAATACACTCTATTGTCATGTATATCTAAAAAGAACAATGAAAAAACTTCAAGTTTTCAAATAACCTCTAATATTTAATATCTACAATGATAAAAAATCAATATGGTGATTCTTGATATTCTTTGTAGAAAACTATATTCTTTTGTGTAACAAAGAGTAGACAAAAAAGGGTTTTTAAAAATAGAAAGTACAAAATTGTGAGATATATTTTGAATTGTGAGCAGTTGTAAAAAAATAAAATAAATAAAATCAAATAGAGAAAAAAGAATATACCAGGCAGGAGGATGGCAAGGTTGAGCCTGGCTTCTTCCATTTATCAAGGCCATGTTTCAAAATAAAAATTAAAAATTAAATAAAACAGCTGGGGATGTAACTCAGTGGTATAGTTCTTCTGGATTTAATCCCCAGTACTGCAAAAAAAAAAAAAAAAAAAAAAAAAAAAGAAAGAAAGAAAAGAAATTTACCAGAATGAAGACATTATACATGTCCATTGAAATTAAATATAGCAGCATACTTCTGTAATGATCTTTGGGATAATGCACTTCATGTTTTTTGAAAGCAATCTATACCACATATTTTTTAAAAAATTATTACCAGTGAGAAATATGCATGTTTTTCTAATCACCATGCTTACATGTATCAATCTTCTCTCAGAATATTAGGAACATGGTGAAATAACCATTTGTTAAAAATCACTGTATTTATTGGGAAATAAGGTGCCACAAAATAAGTTAGACCACTGCATTTAATATTACTTAAAATTGTAATATGCAGAGTAATTGTCTATTATCTTTCTCATTAAAGGTTTAACATTTTGAAGATGAAACTAGAAAATATTGTTACAAATGCTAATCATTTCAGACCATTATATTTCAGAATGAATCATACACGGTGTTTGTATTTTTTTCTCCTAAAAACAGAGTCTAGCTAATATTCAAATTATTTTGATTTCTGAAAACAAGGTTTTGGAAGACAGAATTCATGGTATGACCATAGCTTATTCAGACATTATTTTGGTATATATAATTAACCAAAATATTGAATATATTTTAGTTAAAATTTAAGACAATTAAATTTGTATTCACATTTAATTTACATTTAATTTTGACTTCTTCTAAATATTTGAGAAAATTTAAGATCATCTACAATTTTTGTCCCTAAACATAAATACCTAAAATATTACTAGAAAGATCTTATTTTTTTAAAAAAATGTATATAAGGCATACAGACATTTGACTTTAATGCAATGAGAAAATAAAGGAACCATTCGGATAATCAAATGACTAGGCTATACAATTGATTAGCTCTGCACTTTGAAAAATATAACATGAAGTATTTCCTTAGTACTTTTCCCAATTGCTTTCAAGAAAAGAAAATTAGGATGTGAGTTTTTCTAGGAGATAACCTTGAAATAGAAGAAGAGCCTGCCTCTTACAATTATATATGTATTGATCAGAACTTCAATGATTTTTCTAAAATTGCTTTTGAATTAAGTTTTTCTAAAATTGAACATTATCCAGATTTTTTCTCTAGTAATATCACTGGAATTTTAAGAGTAAAGGAGATTGAGGTGGCATATGTTTGCTTGAACCACTTTGACCCCTGGAGAGAGTCTACTTTGGAGGTTAGCATGATATGACAAAAAAGTCAAGGGCTATGGAATTCAGTTTAGTTAGACATGCAAGCTGTGTCCTTGGCAAATTACCTTCTAGTCTATGAAAGAGTAAAACACTAATTCCTTTCCCAGTTTGTTGTGAGATGAAAATGAGTGTTATATACTAAATGTGTCCTCCTTAAATTTATATGTCAAAGCCGTAACACCAAACGTGAAGTGCTGGTGTTTGGAGGTGGAGCCTGTAAGTGGTAATTAGGTTTAGATGAGGTCATGACGGTGGCCCCCTATGATGGGATGAGTGTCCCTAAGAAGAGGAAGACACCAAATTTCTCTACCATTTGAGGACACAAAAAGAAGGTGCACTTCTTCAAGACCCTCACCTGGAACTGATTCTGCTGGCCCCTTGATCTTGGATTTTTCAGCCTCCATAATTGTGAGAAATAAATCTTTTATTTGAGTCTTCCCCCGCAAAAGGTATTTTGTTACAGAAAACTGAGTCTACTAAAGCAATGAAGCAATGTTTTGGAAAGAAGATGTAAGAGGCTTTTTTTTTTTCTTGAATTATAAGAGGAAAAGGCAATTACATTAAACTAGAGAAGTTATGAGGCTACACTGAAAATGCCATAGAAAAAAACAGTATTTCATTACTGTAATGTAAAGTACCTGAGATAAGCTACTTAAGAAGAAAAAAGGTTTATTTAGGCCACAGTTTTGGGATCAATGGCATGGCACCTATGTCAGCTTAAATCAGGTGAAAGCCCCATGGCAGATGGTAGATGGTAGATGGTAATGGCAGGAGTGTGCTTTTGGCAAGTGGTCACATCTTGAGCCAGGAAGAAGAGAGCTGATGGGCCAGGCTTGCTCCATTTATAAGAAGTGCATGAGAACTGCCTTTTAAGGGCACACCCTTAATGACTTTCAGATTTCCCATTAGGGCCCATCTCTAAAAGTTTCCATAGCACCTCCCAGTACTTGCCATCTCATATGAAACTGGAAATCAAATCTCCAATCATATGAACAACCTTTGGGGAATATCCGGATCACTGCACTTATATTCCAAATCATTTATTCAAATGGAAAAAAATGACCCTGTATATTTAAGTATTTTTGTTGTACCTTAATTTTTTGTTGTTGTTGTTGTTGGGAAATTCTCTAGATCATAGTGAACAAGTGGATTACCTCCATTGTTTTCCATACAGAATGCAACTACAGGATGAGCTATTCTTACTTGTGCTGTACTCCTCAGACTAGAACTAGATTCTAGCAAAATTTTAAATGAATCATAAACAAATTGTCCATGGATATGTTTTTAGTTCTGTCTATTGATGAAACAACTTGGTAAAAGAAAAAAATTTAAAAATAAAGATTTGACGAGGTGATGTATCTTAACGGAGAAGTGAACTTCTTTTGTTTGGTTTTTGGTTACTTAACTTCTTGCAATTATACTACAATGCAATTCATCTTTTGATAAAAACAAATACTAGTTTATATATTCTAACATCCCTGCGGAACAATTACATAGAGCCTAGAGCTGACATGACAAAGTTAGAACATGGGGGAAAAAAAGCCAAGAATTTTTTAAAAAGTTTTAATTCTAGAAGCAGCAAATTTCTAAAACATGGTGTGCTTGAAATATTCTTATATAAAAATATATATGTTTATATGAAAATATGTAAAAACTGATAATAAAGCCTAAATACAGTCAGATGTTAGAATGCAATAAAAATACTTTTAAAAATGAATCATTGCTACCTTTAAGTAGATACATTAGTGAGGAAAACTCTTCTAGACATTGGGCATGTGATTTAGTCACATGGGTGATAATCATAGACACCAGATTTGTGTGCATCCCCTCTTCTGTTCAACTGTAAATACTTGGTTCCACGAGATCTTAGGACATTATGAAGTACTTCCTCCTTCTATGGCTTTTCAGAATACAAATTTCTAAAAGTGGTTCAAGATTACAAAAATGGGGGTTGAGACTATTAAAAAATGTTGTGAGATTATAAGATTATGCCCATTATTAAAAATGACCACAGATATGGTTTACTATCCCTTGATAATGAGGAAGGTAATCATGACAGAGACATAGAGAAACAGCACTTGCCATCCAATAACTGTTCCTGGTGTTTCAGTAACTAAATGATCAAGAAAGTACCTAGAAAGCTAATAGAATATGATCGAATATTTTAGGGACATGGTCCTTAAATACCTGATAAGAAAGCAAAGATTCTGGGAGAGGGGGTGTCAGTATTATCTCTATAGAGCATACAGGTGAACAAAACAAAAAGGGAAATTTGAATTCAATAAGAACTCAATGCTGAGAAAATAATACAATGGGTTTGGATTAAATATTGGAAAACAAATAAAACCCAGGTCATAACCCCCAATTAAGTATGAAAACCTTTAGAAACAATTTAAATCATGTAAATATGTAAATGCTTATAATTGTTTAATGTTATCTGTCAGATAACTATTATATATGTTATATATTATACTATATATACGGTATATATATATGAAATACCTTGAATAACCTGTATCTCTAGGCTCTTACCCTGAGCATACTGATCCTGGTAAATTTCTATCTTTCACAATACAGCATCAATTTCATGGTGTCATTTGAACAAAGATGAGGGTGTTCCAAAAAAGCAAAAATAATTTCAGAGATAATTCATAGCTTTATGGTGACGCTGTTAGTGTATAAAATCATCTGAAAAAAAATCACTGAGTTCAAAGAAATCCATTGACATATGCCAGTCATTACAAAAGTGTGTATAGTTTATTTCAGGTAGAAACAGCTTTCCTTCAAGGGAGGTCTCTTCATAATTGTCCTTTAAAACACATTCTGGGTTTCGAAGAAACAGTTTGCAGCAGAAATTTTACAGGGTTACTTAGGGTTATCTACACATATACATGCACAAAAGAAAGAAGAAGGAAAAGGCAAGACCACTGCTTCATCAGAAAAACAAGCACTTTTTCCCCTGGTGTCATGTCTTTGGATATGTACTGCCTTGGAGAGATGTATAAATCATTTTTATACATGGAACTGTCTTAGAAAACTAGAGATTTTAGTACAAAGATTTCAGTTTGCTGAAAGAATGCCCACATGCCATTATTATGACAGAATATTATCTACACAAGAGGAACTTAGAAAAGACCCCTGTCTTACAGTTACTGATCTACATTAACACAGTGGGCTTACACCTTCTCCAGGCCTGAGTTACACTGAGTATTACAAATAATATTATAACAATGCTGAAAATACTGATACAAAACTGCTTTAAGATGATATTTCCAAAAAATACCCCTCCTTTTAAAATTGAACGGTTTAGTCCAGGTTTTCTTTTGAATGTTTCAGCTTTAAAAAAGATTTTTCAAGAAAATACTAGTGTTTAAAACATCTCTTAAAATGTCTATTAAATGACAGATTTTCTTAAATAGATTATTTTTTACAAAGTATAATTCAAAAGTCTATATTCCAGGAAAACAAAACTATAAACTCCAAAAGTCCAAATCAAAAACATTATTTGTGATACATAGTTTTTCCATATCCTGGGAAAAAAAGCCTTGATTATTTTATCATGCTTATTTATTTACAGGTATAAAATATTCTAGCAACACACAGGAACTTTCAATACAAATCAAGCTGAATTCCACAACTAATAATTATATTTTTTCTATAATTTCTTAAATATTGTCCTGCCCCAAATGTATATCTGCATTAGTATTATAGTTTCTAAAATATGGTGGGAATTTTAGACAGCAGTCTCATTAAGTCAAGCAAATTGCAATGTGTATTGTTCTCTTTTGGCAGAATTGCAAACATACAAAGAAAGAAGACGTTTGACAAATGTTTGTCTTGATGTACATGTCTTCTTTGGAAAATCGAAATTACAAGTACAAGATATTCTCTGTACTCCTTACTGACAATTCTAATCAAAGTTTGAAAATTTATCAAAGTTCAATAGTTAAAGCTGGGAAGTGGGGATCTAATGGTTTTCCCCCCAAAGCCTGGAGCTCAAATACATTTTTATATTAGGAGATGCATTTCACATATAGCTTTGATTTAAGCAGGTTAGTTAGATGCCATGCTAAAACTGCTATCTCAATTTCCCTTTATTCATCTCATTTGTGCATGCTGATGGATTTTGTCTGTTAGAGAATGTAAGGGAAACAGATCATGCAGCGGGTATGACAGTTTCAATTTGCATGGACTCTACCTAATGTGGATATAGTTACCAGTTCTGATCTTTATATAAAAGAACTGCAGCCCTGATTCCCAATTGTCCTTTTAAAATTACTTATTTATGCATTTATGTCTACCATTGATACTGCTCTAATACTATTAAACATGAAATTATTTTATTTAGATTTATTGATCTATCCCTTGTGCACTTAAGTATACAACATATTAGACCTTACTTGTCAGAAAGAAATATTTACTATCAAATGAGTTTTAAATATTTCTGTGAGAAGTTTATTTCTAAGATCAAATTACCAAAATTCACATATATTTTCCTTCTTTACTAAATCTAGATGACTGCAGTCAGAGTATTGTATCCAGGATATAAAAAATTCACCTTCTTTTCCTCAATTCATAGTCTTATGGGTTGATATATATAAAGCAAAATAACGTACATAAAAATAAATGCACATTTAAAAATACAAGAAAAGGGAAGCAAATGAATATTTTTCTTAGAATACTTTATCCCTGAAATTTTTAAAAAATGTGATGATATGTTTATGACAGTGATTCAAAGAACATGGGATGTCATGCCTTATGAACCATTCATTTTTTAAAAATTCAGCCGACTTTACCACCTCACCATGTTATACTGTGGTACTTCTATATCAATAACTAAACTGAAAGCAAAATTTTGTGACAATCAGAGCTGTTATTCCCTATTTAGCTCACAATTACTCTGTCTGGAATCCTTTGTTAACTAGTCTAAATTAAAAATTTAAGGAATAAAACAAACAGTTCCCCACCCTGCCAATAGTATTTCAAACTTGAATGTATGTAATAGAGACAAACACATCTCTAGGTTACAAACAAGCTTCATCCCTCAAATAAATACACCACCAAATATAAGACTTTAAAAATCCTTCTGTTTTCCTCCTTCTATTAACTATGTAGTTTAATACTCTTTACAATTCCTTTACCTATTTATACTTCATATCTATTTTTACAGTAACACCATCAACATAGTGAACAGAGTGCTATTTGATATTACCTTCTGAAACCTCAATGCCTCAATACACATCAGTAAGTGATAGAGATAAAAGATCAATAAATTATGGACTATATAAACCAGCAAGATGGTCCCATTTATTATACATATACATAGTAAATTCTTCAAGGCCATTCAATCTAAATCAATTAACATGCTTAAACCCTCATTCTTCAAAATAAAAATAATTTTTAAAATCCCACGGGTCTTTGTTTATGACTAAAAATAAATGTAATAAAAAGTACATGACAATTAAATATGAACTATGCACGAAAAAAGTGAACCATCTTTATCCTACCCAGAGACACAAATAGGATGACTTAATTACCCATCCTGCTGGCCCAGAGTCTGAAGCTCAGTGGTGTGTAAATTGTGGTGCAGAAAAACATTCTTCCTGCTGTACATGTGTAAAGAGATTGGCCCTCTTGGTGGCTGTCCAAACCTGCCTGTAAAGGTTGAATGCTGGCGGCCCACAGCAGCCTGGTCCTTTGGTTTCTCTAACAACGTGGAGAGTCCCTCTGTCTTAGCTGTTGGCTTCAGGGAGTTCTGCCCAACAGTGGTTCGTAAATTCTGTGTAACCTCTGAAGTGAGAGTTTCATAAGTTCCTCTGGAGTGTTTGATAACTTCTGCTAGTTCCTTGTCTTTCAAGAAATTACTGAAACATAAACTTGACAGTTGACAGGCCTTGTTTTTGTAAGGGCTTGTCTGGTCGGCTGCTGCGTATCTAAAACGGTCCTCGGTGGGAGTATGGATTGCTTTTCTGTCCCTTGTGCTGAGACTTTGGCTCACAATTCGATTTCGATATGTAGCCTAGAATAAAATACAGAGAGGGAAAGATGTTTTTAAGAACACATTCATAGTATACATAGAATGCAGAGTAGTATTTATACCTTGGTGCTCAAAACCTCAACTTTTCTGAGGTTGAGAAAAACATCAGTAGAAATTTCCATTACAGTAAATTTTTCTGTGCAGTACTACTACATATAGTGGTTAAATGGTTAATTTACTATAAAAGGCATTTTGAAATTAATGTATCTTATTTCCTAAATTTGAATTTTAAAGCATAATCTGAAAATATAGGTTATTTTACTAAGTAATGAATATTAATGCATGAGGCAGTTATTTTGTGTTGGCTTAGTGTTTTACATTTTGAAGTATATTATTGAAGTATATACCCAGAGTGTTACTAGAAATGCATGTTAGACATGGCTTATTGAATCATGCTGTGTAGGAGGCAGAGTCAAAGCTGGTACTCAAATTCCTCTGAAGATTACAGTATATTGGTTTAGAAAAATACATTGAGGTAGGAACTAAAGCTAGGTGGCTCATTGCACAGGTGGAAGTAAAAGTGAAAGACATATTATACTATAAAGAATGAGAAGAAAATTGAGAGAAAGAGGTAGGGGGAGAGAGAGGAGCTACCTAGGTGGTACAGCATATGCTGAAGGAACCAGAGGAAATTTCTGCTAACTTGACATCCAAATGGCATACATTTTAAAATATCCATATTTTCATTTTTCCCTTGAAAATCTGCAAATCGAATCTCTTCTTAGACCCCAGTTTGCTTATCCAGCCACCATCACTGTAGTATAATTAATATCACTAATTTGACATCAAACCAAAAAAATTAATTTTAAACTGTGAAACTTACTCTTCCCTGAGTATTTTCCTCTTTCTAAAAGGTACCTGTCAGGTTGACATCTTAAAATTATCTTTGTTTTCTCTGTTTTCTTCAGACTCTTTGTAATCAAATGCTTGCTACTCTACTGTGAAAACGCAATCTCCAGTCAACAAATTTCCTTAATATCTAATCTCCTGACCCAATGCTTGGCACATATCAAGCATTTAACAAACATTTGCTGAATAAAGGTTATCTGTTAGTGATGATAATACATAATATGTACTTAGTGTGTATTTTGTCTAGCATTCTGATAATGTTTTTACATAGTGGATCTTCATGAGAATCTTTTGAAGTAGCTTCTCTTACTCCTTATGCAAATTTTCTTGGGGGTAAGAGCAATAAAATATTTCCATTCAATTTTCATTGTTAAGGAAACTTGTAACTTACTCTTTTTTTAAATTAGAGCTTTATAGTTATACATAGTATTTGGGTTTATCCCAACAAACTCATACATGCATGGGAATCAATTTCAGTTCATGATCCCCCCTTTCCCTTCCTGTCTTCCCTCCCCTCTCCTATTCTCCTTCCTCTGCTCTACTAGACTTCCTTTCACTCATCTACTAATTTGTATTTGATTGGTTCTTTATGTTATTAGCTTTCTTTTTCTTCATGACTAATTTTCAGCACTCTAGGTTTAGGACCTACTTAGAAATGTGAGCTTTTAATTTCTCTCCATCTCTGTGACAGGACCACAGATGTTTTCTTAATTGTTGAATTTTTTACTAATGGATACTTAATCAACCTGTGTTCAGTTTCTGCAGCCAAATGCTAGACATATCATGGGTACTACTTGAGAGTATCATGAGAAAAATATTTGGGGACAAAGGAGACATTAGTAAATCTATGATGAGAACACCAGCAGTGAAATGTCTTTTTCTAATAGTATTATTTTTAACTTTCAAACCATTATTATATACATTTATGGGGTACAATGTGACGTTTTGATATATGTATACAAAGGCAAATGTTTAAATAAAACTTATTAACATATCTATCATCTCTATTATTTATTTATTTTTGTGGTGATCTTTTTTTTTTTTTTTTTTTACCATGTCGCCTAGGAAAGTTGAGAAGGTAGATAGATACTTCATATCCATTTCTCTAATATTACATTTTGAGACAAATTCATTTCTTTTCCCTCCCTTCCTTTCTTCCTTCCATTCTTCCTTCCTCTATTACTGGACACTGAACACAGAGCTCTCTATCACTGAGCTGCACTTGTAACCCCTTTTCATTATTTATTTTGAGACAGGGTCTTGTTAAATTGCTGAGGATGGCCTTGAACTTGTGACTCTCCTCAAATTGCTGGGTTGTTGGGATTACAGGCATGCACCACAGTTCATTGTTCTCTTTATGTAATTGTTTTAGCCCTTCTGGGATGTATTAGATTGAACATACAGTTTTAATAAATTCATCTTAAAAAAAGATCAAATAACTCAAGCCCACAGGCAGTGGGCTCTCAAATATTATATCAGGTGCCTACAAAATACACAAGAATCTACCACAGAAAGTGAAAAATATCACTTGCAATTTTTAAAGAATACATATTTAAATCACTTATTCCTATCTATTTGACATAGATTTTTTTTTTATAAAGTTCTCTGTTTTGTTCACCATTAAGTCAAGGATTCATATGGAGATGGAAGATTGTACTATTAATTCACCTATTCATATGGCAAATATTTATTGACTACTACTGAAGGGAAGGAACTGCATAAATACTTGGAAATTATTCTGTTCAAAAGAGATCTAGATATTGCCTTCAGGCAGCTTAAAATTCAATGGGAGAAAAAACTAGAATCACACATTTTCTAACTGAGTGACTATGGCAAGTCAGTCAATTTTCCTGTTTCCAATTTCCTCATCTGTGAAAGAAAGATTTATATTTATACCTGTGTCTTTATACTGAATTTTTTGAATAGGTAAGGAACTATTGTGTGCGAAATACCTAACATTATATCTTGAACATACTTATCTTGGTAGCAGCCACAGTAATAATAATAGCAAAAACAATATAAAGTGACCAATAGACCATGAAATTACTTTGATAGGTGTTTATTTCATCCTTCAGAATTTAAAGTACTCCTATCTAAATTTAAAATGAAAGCAATTTTCTCTAGAATATTCTAATAATTTTATGTTTATTATTGTAGTTTGGCTTCGAAGAACACAAGTCTATAACAGATCTTACTAAAAAGTTTACTGGGAATTTTCTCTAAGCCAACCCCTATGGAGGAATGAAGAAAGCAGAGTCAGGCAGAGGGTGAGATTAAATTAACTTATCTCAATTGATGATAAAGGGAGGTCTGAATTGGGATGGTTCTTCATAGTTCTCCCCAATTCAGGCAAGTAGTTGGAATTTTTTTTTTTTTTGTAGGTGTAAATGTACAGAATGCCTTGATTTTATTTGTTTATTTTTATGTGATGCTAAGGATCAAACTTAGTGCTTCACACATGCTAGGAAAGCACTCTGCCACTGAGCTACAGTGGCATCCCAAGTAGGTGGGAATTTTATATGTGTAAGTCAACCTGCTACTGAACTACTGTGGACTCTGGTAAGGGGAATTCCCTATGGTGAATAGCTTTTCTTTTTTTCCCCCAGAGAAATTTCTAGAGAGGAATATTCTTGAGAGCTATCAATTGCCAACATTTTCAGCAAATGTGAAAATGAAAGCCTGAGTTCTGAAAGTGTGGGGTTCGGGTAGAAGGAGGAGGAAGTCACATCACATCAAGATACTTAATGCTACATTAAGTATCTTGTTCATGTTTAATATATTATGGGACAATTTGGGATAATGGAAAAAGCAATGACTCTTTAGCCAAAAGACTCCAGTCTTGGCTATGCCACTACTGAACTACGTGACCTTGCATACACATACATATACACAGGGCTTCAGCATCAAAGCCATTCAATGAGACACCAATATAGAAAATGGAACTAGATCTTGAAGAAACACTAACAATCATTCACTTCTTTTAGTTCTAAAATTATAATTTTAGAATATATATTTAATTTGACAAATTTGAAACATGTTTAGAAAAATATAGGGAAAGTTCCCTTGATTGAAAAAAAGTGAATACACACACACACACACATACACACACACATACACACACATTTATATGCTTTGGCCTAGAGGAAAATAAATAACTCATTAGTGTTAATTCCTTTGAAGCTCTTGGAATCACTTCCTTGAAATGAATTTTCAGAGCATATGCCTAGCCACATTTTCCTCAAAATCAGAATTGTTTCCCCAAACTCAAATGTCTATGTTAGTCTTTCGACAATTTAGCAATGAAACAACTATTCCTAGAGTTTCTGGCAGAGGATAAAAGAATAAAAAATTCTAGTGATGAATCAGTCAAGTCTGCACCTTGAATATATGTACTTGACTTCTTGTGATTCCCCCCACCACACACACACACACACACTGGAGCCTATTGCCAATATTTCATAAAATTCAAGATGCCACTGATTTTAACATGCATTATTATTTTCCATATCACTAAAAAATAAAAAACAAGCAAGCAAGCACAATATGGGGCACTAATCTGAAACAAACAAGCCATGCACTTTAATTTCAGTTTTTATGATCCATTAATTAGTCATACCAGCTTCTCATTGCAATTTCTTTTGTCTTTTGTTGCTTGGCATTTGATAGTTTTTTGAATTTATCTCAATGATTAAGTCTCATCCTCATGTAGGTATAGTTCCTCTTTATATTACAAAAACTATTTGGAGACAGTGTGGCATGAAGGCATTCCAATTGCAAATATTTGTGTCACTAATACTCTGATTCTTTCTTTCTTGATTTTCTATACACAAAATCACTTTTGTCATAATACTAAAACTTGGTAAAACTCATCCTTAAAGAAGAATTAAATCATGGCATTTGCCAGTAAATGGATGGAATTGGAGAATATCATGCTAAGTAAAATCAGCAATCCCAAAGAACCAAAGGCAGAACGTTTTATCTGATATGTGGATGCTAATTCATAATAAGGGGATAGGGGGCTGGAGAGAAGAATAGAGATACTTTGGATTAGACAGAGGGAAGTGAAGGGAGGGGAGGGATTATAGGGGTATGAATGATAGTAGAATGAATTGGACATTATTATCCTATTTTGTGCATCTATGATTGCACCACCACCACCAGCACCCTACATCATGTACAACTAGAAGAATGAGAAATTATACTCCATTTATATATAATGTGTCAAAATGCATTCTACTGTCATGTGTAACTAAATAGAAGAAAAATAATTTTAATTTTTTTGAAAATATTATTATTATTATTATTATTAATTTTTGAGAGGAGTCTTGCTATGTCACCCTGGTTGGGCTAGCCCTTGTGATCCTCCAGAGTAGCTGGGATGATAGGTGTGCACACAGCACCTGGCTTGAAAATATTTTTGAGTGGTAACTCTACAAGTATACCACCAATATGCACACTTCCAAACTTCTCGAGAAAAGAATTTATTAACATGATTCCTAACTGAAACAATCTATCTAGTATGGAATGTTCTTTCCATTGAAAATTCCCTTTCATTGATAGCTTGGTAAATTTGATCCATAGAGGTTAATATGTTACCTGAGTCTTAAACTACCATGCACTGAGCTTGTATATATTGTTTTTTGTTGTTGTTGTTTATTTGTTTGTTTTCTGAAAAGTAGTTGAGAGTGCCTTTCCCAAGAGAGAGGTCAGCCTTTCAGAGGTGTTTTGTAGCCTCACTCCCCTTTACTTGTACCTTCCCCCATAAGAAATATCATGTAACTACAACATATGCCCTGAAGAAACAACAAGCCTTTCATAACTGTCAAAGCAATATGACAGAGATCTATAACATTAGAGATCAACACAACTGAAAAAAGAATCACTTTAAGGACATTTTGTCAATACTGTAGAAAATGAATCAAAGGACAGATACTGTAGTGCGACAGTTCTTAATCTTTCTTCTCCATTGTACAAACGTGACAGATGGAGACACATTTCCTTGGCCAAAGGCAGGGGTATGAAAATACTCCCATTAAAATATCTTTAACTCAATAATGTGTTTTAAAATCAGTGTCATCTTGCATTTCATTATCACCATTCATGCAAACATTTTGGATTTTGAAATGTAAATGCCAGTGGTCAGAATAAGTTCCAATTTGTAAAAATAAAAAAAAAATAAAATTTGGTATTTTAGTAGTAGCAGCAACATATTAGTTAAAGATTCAACAGATGACTGACCCTCCTGATAACGGTCTTGTAGTGTCAAGATTGAGGTGGTCACTTCATTAGTTCAGACACAGTAGCTCAAATTGTGAATACCTTATCAGTAAACAAACGATAAACTCTAAAGTGCCTATGTTAATTTAACACAGATACATCAATATATGAACCAAAAATAATAGGAACCTGCAATATTAGGATGTTAAAAAATGTGTTGCTAAATATGATTGTATATATGAAAATTGCTTTGAATAAAGGCATATACAATAATACTCATTAAATGCAAATGGAACTCTCTAAGTATTTAATGTATTTTCATTTTCTGTATTGTTTGTATATTAGTTTCTTTGAATTGTTTTGTTATCTAATCCCAATACAATTCAGATTATATTGTCTTTTTTTTAACAAAAATTTTTTTCTCCAAATATCAGCAAAGTTGCACATACTGGAATAATGTTTCTACACCATTAGATAATAATTTTAGATTCATTTCCCTCATTGTGTTTTCAACCTAATCCTGATCTTCACTATTATTTTTTTTTCTGTTTATGAAAGCTAAGTTATGCCTGGAGATACTTAAGGATCTCTTTACCAATCCTTTTCTAATGATCTTTGTAAATTATTTTAAGAAAATGAAATTAGCACTATGACATATTTTAAGTAAGAATTCATTGGATTTATCCCTGGTCTAAGTCCCCTTCTCATTGAAGCACATCACTTAGAGGAAACTTATAGTTTCTACAGTGTTCCGGATGAAATGTGGTATTATCTAGAGGATCTGCTATTGGAGACATAAAGATCTTTTCTTGTAAAACTCCATCCCACTAGTTTCTAATCTAGTTTTAATGAAGGCCATAATTGGCTTAAACTTGAGCCTGTCAGAATAAAGTAATTTAAAATGATGTCAAGGAAAAGAAAATAGTAGGTTTTCTATTATTGATAAAGCTTCATAAAATTCCAAGCATGTCTTGCATTCAGACAAAACAAATTTACTGTCAACAACAAATATTCAACAAGCTAGGGATAGGTGTTTTCAACACGTTTATCTGATATCTAAAGTTGAAAGGAAACAGGGTGGGAAAGGACTCTCATTCTGAACTCAGAGCTTACACTGTATAAGTTTAGAATTCTAGAAAACTGATTTCATTTTTTATAACATCTAAGATTTAGTGAATATTTGTGATGTGACAAGATATGTGCCATTTTATATGTCATCATTTTTTATGTTTATTAGATGTCTTTTATTTGTTTTAAATACAAGAAAACAGAAACCTTGGTCCTTAAGTACTTTCCCAGGATTCCAGGGTCAGTGGATAACAGAATGTAAATTGGAGCTTAAATGTTTGAATACCACAATTTTAGCTCTCAGCTAAGGGTTCCCAATTATTGACATATGGCATTATTGACATTTGGAATCATGTAATTCTTTGTTGTAGGAGTCTGTCCTATTCATTGAAGGGTGTTACCCACCTCCTTGGCTAGTACCTACCAGTGTCAGCTGCACCTGCACCCAGTTGTTACAACCAAAAAAGTCTCTAGACATTGCCAAATATCCCCTAGTGGGAGTGGGTGAATTGCCCACTCCCAGTTGAGAACCACTGCCCTAAACTATGATGCTTCCCTAAATTAGACAGATAAAAAGATAAAAGTCTAAAGCAAGTACATGTCAAAAAAGAAAAACCATTATACATAAACTCATATCCTTGTTTTTAAATACTATGGCCATTAAAACAACAAAATAATGTCTTTTACTTAACCAATTCAATGTACTAATAGACATTAGAAGCATTTGTAAACATAAATCTTGCTCAACAATGACACATGAATGATTATATATCACGGTGCATAAAGTCTGAAGATTTCTTTATTCAGACTAACCAAGGAGCATTAAAGTTCCAAGGAGTTTAATTAGCAGCATTTCACTCAGTGCTCTAAAAAAGATCTTAAAAATATCAACAACAATTTTTACAAATAGAGAAAGGAGGCAACCTAGAGTGTCATAAACTACTTGAAAAGCAAATGTCCTCTTTGATTTGCACCACATAATGTGTTGGTGTGATGTAAACAGATGCAATCAAAATGTTCCTCTTTCTAAATCACTACCATTGAACTGTCAATGGCGACTCTGACTACATTTATGAAAAGTAACAGACTGCTCTTTTCCTGTCAGCATTGAGAGATATAATTTCTAAAGCAGTTATGAATATCAGGTCATGTCTTTGTGGAAGGTTTTGGCACTGTTGCACATGTGTCTGAGACCTTAGCTGTGAAATGTGTTTTCAGTGATAAAAGAAGAGTTTTGTTAAAGGTCTAGGAAACACTCTACCGCAGAGAGATTGTATATAAAAGCAGTTACTGCTTTGCAAGCAAGAAGCTCTGTAATAAATTCATGTATTAACCAAAAAGAGAAATTCAAAGGTGTTGGAACATAAGAACTGTTACTTTCAGATTGCACAAATTACCAAGAAGTATAAAATGGAAAACATATTTGTCTGGAGTTAAATTACTCCTTTGGCTCAACCTCACTCCTAAATCCTACAGGGGATACTATATTGTCTTGCTGGGTATTAGGACTCAAAAAGGGTTAGAGAATATGCACAGAATAAGCAAGGCCAATGTTAATATGGCTAGCAAGGGTCCTGGTTACCAGGAGAGAAAGATCTCCTCATCTCCCTCTCCTCTAGACCAAAGTGAGAACATGGACCAGTTTCCTCATAAGTAACCAGGCATATGCTTCCCTGCTCTGTTCTTTAACTAGAGTGAAGGAACTCTGGGTAAATCTAAGTCCTGGAAAATAACAAGTGTTTGTAAAACTAACAGGTCTGTATGTGGGGGTGTGTGAGCAGCTCGTGTGAGTAATTCTCCTTAGTTAAAAGGTGACTCAAATGAGAATATCGGATGATGCTTATAATAGCAATAAGGGGAGTACTATCAGGAAAGGACTCAGTCCAGAAGACAGCTGAGAAAGTATTACTCTGCTCAGCTGAAATTCCAAGAAAAGTAGGATTTATAAATATAAAGGATGAGTGAGGGTTTAAGCCTAAGAGAAATAAGTAGGAAATAATTTTTATGTTTACAATTGTCGTGGCTCTATAGCATCAACTTAAAAAACGAGTCTCCTATCCAGGCTCAAAGATGTCTAACACCTAGCACATGTGAGATTTTAAAATATTTACTGGAGAATAATATTCAAAGAATAATCTCAAAAACATCCTTAAATGCACATGATATCTTTTGGGTGAATAATTCATAGGCTTTATAGCCAATTGCTATTGCTTTATAAGGTAAAAATATTTCTTGTATTGAATAAATGAATAAATACATACAATAACACTGATTAAGTAAATCTAGATTATTGTTATTCCTCTTGTTTTCTAGACCTAATTACCATGATAAAATAACATGAGCCCTATTTTTTTTTTGCTTAACTTATTGTTTGAATAATTTTACCCTACAAGCTCTAGTGAGAGATTTTTAAAGTAATACGTTATTTACCTAATCTAATAGATAACAGGAGAAAGGAAGCGAACTAAAAATACAACAATTCCACACTGGAATTTGTTGTTTTATATCAGGATTATGTAATGCAGGTATAATTTTATTTTTAGGAATAACCTTGACCCATTGTGTAAAGATAATTATAGCACTCCATTGACAGTGCAGTTTAAATTTTAGGAATTATTTTTTACATAACCATCCAAATTTATCCTCATAAAAGTATGTTAAGACTGAATCTTAATGCTTCATTTCATTTTGTAGATGGAAAACTGAGACTCTTGATTGACTTAAGATGATTCAGACAGTAACATATGGTCTTTAGATTCCTAGTCCCCTATAATATACTGTCTCTTTGTCAAAAATTTAACTACACATGCTCAATTGTTTTGACATTAAAATTTCATTTTTGTTTAAATTCCTTTAGGTATTGAAATTTGTTTTTCTTATTTTGGATTAAGTTTAGTAGGCAAAATAAAGATATGTTTAAGAAGTGAAACATTATAAGTTACTAGTCTTTTAACTTTTTCTATGAAGCACATTATTGTTAGAGAAGTGGTTTAAAAGAAATTATGGGAAGAGGAAACATCCAGAAGATACAGGAAATTTGAAAGTAGGTAAGAATAAATGTTAAAGAAAAGGGTCACAGGAAGTAGATAAAGAGTTCATCCATAGTAATATCGATCCCCTCCCCCCAGAGGAAATGTCAATGTAGTTAGTGTGAAAGAAGTATTATCCCAATGATATCAAACCACTTAGATTCTTTGCTGAATTCATTGACCATTTTTTTCACAATATTATTTTCTTAGTTGACGTTAAATGTTTTGAAGATCCATTTATATTCAAGTTTTTTAAAAAAAAAATCAAAATATACTTCAGAAGTGATTTTTATGTAATCACCCATCTTGTATTATTACATTTGGCTATTTTATCTTTCAGAAGCGTGCACAATTTAAGGCTGAGCAGACATCATTCATGAAAGTTCTGGAAACATAATACAAGGCAGTGATGTGACAGAGAAAAACTTATATGTTTCTGCTTGATGGTTTGGTGACTTTATAAATTTAAAAATGCTTCAAAGAATTTAGAACTCCAAAAAGTATTATAAACATATGTATGGAAATGTATAGTATGGAGAATTCCTTGTGATTTGTGATGAAGTGTATTCATTTTTCCCAGCCTAATATTCTGAAATGTTTTCACATAGAATAAATAAGAAATAAGATACAGCAGAAAATGAATTATGGTATGGAACGTTATGGCCAGGATATCATTACCTACAAGTTAGAAACAATTATTTGAAGAAGCATGGAATTTCATGAATACATTCTTTCACTGTGTAAAGAGTTGAGCCTTGGAGATAATAAGTTTATTTAATAATAGCAATTTTTAAAATAACCAATCATTTTTTTCTACTTAGGATGAGTTTATGGGTGTAAAAAGAAATTCTAAGGCTATTTTTTCTTTTGAAACCTGCTTTATCAAAGCAAATAATTTTCTTTACAAACTCAAGAGTAACCTCAAAAAGTCTACTTAACAAAGAGAAAACAGATGGGCTGACAGCTTCAAAGTTAGTCATCCTTAAAAAGATCTAAAATTGATTTTTAAATAGAAAAAAAATCAACAAAGCACAAAATTCAATGAGAGTCAGATGAAACTTACAAATTGCTAAGACTTAAAATTGTTATTGTCACTTATCTTCATTTGATTAATATCAGTTATTGTGCTATAATTATTTTTTCCCATACATATTCTTTAATCCAGTAATGCTATGGAACATTTATGTGTACAATAGTCCACTTTATTGTTTTCCAACATTTTGTTCCTAAAATCAGCTCAAATTATTTGGAAACAGATTTGATGATTATGCATACTGTTTGTGTTTATTAGTTTCAAATTATTATTTTAAAAGTTCATCTGAGGAGTGGTGGCATGCATCTGTAGTCCCAGCTGCTGGGGAGGCTGAGGCAGGAGGATCATCAATTTAGTGAGCTCCTAAGCATCTCAGTGAGATCTTGCCTCAAAATAAAAAAATAAAAAGGATTCGGGATGTGGCCCAGTGGTAAAGTACCTTTGGGTTCAATCTCCAGAAAAAAAAAGAATTTATATTTTAGAGTTAAATTTTAGCTTTTTATAGGATTACCAAGGTACCTTAAATTTAGCTTTCATGCCAGGTGTGGTGGCACACGCCTGTAATCCCAGAAGCTGGGGAGGCTGAGACAGGAGGATCGTGGGTTCAAAGCTGGCCTCAGCAACGGCAAGGTGCTAAGCAACTCAGTGAGACCCTGTCTCTAAGTAAAATACAAAATATGGCTGGGATGTGGCTCAGTAGTTGAATGTCCCTGAGTGCAATCTCCAATACCCACCCATTAATTAATATTTTTATGTGTTTATTTTTTACTAAAATACAATAAATGTGGACCAATTCCCAGAATGCAGAAAAATACTATTAGCTTCACACTCTACCTTAGGGGATGAATACTTCTTTCATAACAAAAATTCTCATGTAGTGAAACTGTATTTCTGCTATGCAGTGAAAGAGTCAAATTAGCACAGGTCTAGAAGATTTAAGCCTGCAAAATGTCTGGTCAAAAGTAAATTTTTTTCGGTTACAAAAACGTCTTTGTTTCAGATGCATCATCATTCCTGTAGTTTTCATAATGTCACCAGCGTGGGCATAAAAAAAATTGTTAAAATAGTTAAACATTATTTAAACATCAACAGGGATATTGTTTGAATGAAATAAATTCTTTTTTTGGATACTTCTGGATATTGTTTAATGTATTTTTTATTGGTTGTTCAAAACATTACAAAGCTCATGATATATCATCTTTAATTCCATATATCATAACAAGTTTCTCACTGAAAATATGAATGTTTTCATTTATTTTGATTTAACAATAAAGAATCCAAGATGCTAGATAGGATATAAAGCTAATGTATTTTCCCTGGATTTTATAAGGAAACTATGGCTAGAGTGGATAAGTGAATTGCCCTGAATTATAACAATTATTAGTAGTAATAATCAACAACCAGTTCAAGATTTCCCTTAGCTTTGTTTGCTTAAGGTTTTCATGCAGAACCATTAACTTTCACATCAATGCATGGACATAAGTTGTGCATCTGATGTAAAAAAACAAAGGGCCAAAGGATGCATAATGGAATATCCAATTACAAATGCTAGACATTATTTCATATTTCAGCAACACTGATGAACTGTAGATATGTAAATGAGATTATAGGTGTTAAGTTTGTGTACTAAAAATGATAAATAGACAAATTCTTAAGGTAGTGCATGGCAGATATTTTGTGCTGGTTTATGAGAAAGGAAAGTAAAGGGGTAAGTGTGTGGTGATAAAGCCTACATAAATAACTACTGACCTTTGCTAGTTGTGCTGTAATTAGCTGTAATTAAAAAGGAATGATGTGATAACAGGATGTAGGCTAAGGGTAGCCCTATCTCCATTTTTCTGACTGAAGTTGTCTAGTGGCAGAAAGAATAATTCTTCCCCCACTACAGAGGTGAGTTCTCCTGCATTTCAATAAAGGCAATGTTGGAATTGGAATTTAGAGCTGAGGTGAATCAATACCATAGCCATAAGTTGGTGGTTTTCACTCTAATATCAGTATAGATTGGCAGACGCTACTTGGTAGCAAATGAGTTTTCCAAGAAACCAACTCAATAGACTGAGTGTGTGCTGTTACTGAATAATTTGGGCAATTTCCTACAAATCACTATTGGTGGAAGGCTGTCTGAGGAGGATTAAAATCCAAAAGTAGTTCAAAAGGACAGTGCATGTCCCTTATTATTATTTTTTTTTGTATTTCTTGTTTTGTTGTTTTTTTCTCCCTTTTATTAGTCATTCATTCATCCATTCATACACTTAATTTAAATCAAACATACATTATTTTTGCTTAAGAAATTAAACTAATACAAATAAAAAATAAGTAAGACACTACGACAGTAAAAGTGTTTCAAGTCAATACCAATAGTGAAAAACGTGTGGTAAATATAATTCCTATGTCAAAAGTGTTCCCAAAAGAATTCTTTCTCTGGTTGTTACAACTTCTCAATTCCTTCTTATCTATTATCCCACTATCGTTTGACTTTTACTCCTCCTGAAGACCTATAAATTAAGATGAAAACTTGGAATAGAACCACCATTTGACCCAGCTGTCCCACTCCTCAGTTTATACCCAAAAGACTTAAAAACAGCATATGACACTGCCACATTAATGTTTATAGAAGCAAAATTCACAATAGCTAAATTATGGAACCAACTTAGATGCCCTTCAGTTGATGAATGGATAAAGAAACTGTGGTATATATACACAATGGAATATTTCTCAGAATTAAAAGAGAATAAAATCATGGCATTTTCAGGTAAATAGGTGAAGTTGTAAAATATCATACTAAGTGAAGTAAGCCAATCCCCCAAAACCAAAGGCCAAATGTTTTCTCTGACAAGTGGATAACAATCCATAATGGGGGGGGGGAGATGGGAGGAATGGAGTGATTTTGGATAGGGCAAATGGGAGGGAGGATAAGGGAGAGGGGATGGGGGTAGGAAAGAGAGTGGAATGAGATGGACATTATTACCCTAGGTACATGTATGAAGACACGAATGGTGTGACTTACTTTGTGTACAACCAGAAAAATAAAAAATTGTGCTTCATTTGAGTAGTATGACTTGAAGTGCATTTTGCTGTCATGTATAACAAATTCAAACAAAAAGCCCTACAAATTTTAAAACAAAAAAACAAACAAACAAAGTAACAGCTTACACATTGTTCTGCATTAAGGGCTGGGGTTGTGGCTCAGCTGTAGAGTGCTCACCTCGCCCGTGCGAGACCCTGGGTTCAATCCTCAGCACCACATAAAAATAAATTAGTGAAATAAAGGTATTGTGTCCAACTACAACTAAAAAATAAGTATTTTTTAAAAAAGACTATTTTTAAAAAAAGAAGTCCTGAAGAGAAGTAAGCAACCTCATCTTAAATTCTGTGATCTTTTGGGATTTGTGGCATCTCAGACTTCTAGTTTGGTTCGCTTCTTTGATCACTATTAGTCAAAATCCTTTGGTACAAACTTTTCCAACTAAGTGTTTGGGTCACAATGGCATAGTCCAGATTTACATTCTTCTTAGAAGCTAGGTGCACAACTTCTAATCTTATATTTCAACTTAAATTACTTTTCATAATTTTACTCATCTAACTCCATGACTATATCACAAATATCTCAATCTTATTTTCCTACCTGAGTTCAGAATAATTGTATCATATCTGGTTTGCATCTTAGTAATTTCAATAATATTTGTTGAACAAATGAGTGAATGGAGACCATAGAAAAAAATCTGGATTTCTCCTTTTCTCTTTTTTTTCACTCCCTATCATTCAATCCATCATGATTTCACAGTGATTCTATCTCTATTCTGCTCACATCTCTCTCCCTCTATCCTTCTAGTTCAATACTTTATTATATCATGCTAGATTTATTGCATCAATACTTCTGGACCTTCATGTAATACACAGACCACAAAGAGCAATATAAATATTTTTAAAATGCAAAGAAATCATAAATTGACTTCTAATATCTTTCCAGGAAATTTCAAGAAGATTCGAATTCTTTGGTGATCTATATAACCCTGATGATCTAGCCCCACCTACCTCTCTAAATTTCTTCCCAGTATAATTTTCCTCAATCATTGAACTTCCAACAACACTTAGCACTTTCACATTTTTAAATATGAAAAGCTAATTACTTCCTCAGTTTCTTTAATTTTTATCTTTGAGCCTCTGCCTAGATGTTCCTCTCTCTGCTTTTACTAGAGAGCCATAACTCAGTACCCTGAACATTTTAAAGCATTTTCATACTCTACAGTTTAAATCAAGATAAAATGTTTTAAAAAGCTCTTGACACAAATACAATCCATAATTTTTCTTTATAGCAGTTATATGTGTATGCATATATGTTGTGTATTATTTATTTAATGTCTGTCACACATTGAAACAAAATGTCTATGGAAGTAATAATTTTGTCAAATGTTTCATGGCTGTATTCCCAGCACCAAGACTAGTTCCTGATATGAAGTAAGTGTTTGATAAACATATGTTAAAAATAAATGAAAAAGGAGAGAGCTTGAGTGAAATAAAGGAAAAAGAGAAAAAACATAAAGTAGTGATCTCAACTATATCCTCCAAAATGATTTGGATTTCTGCTAAGTTAATAAAGCATTTCTGTCATTAGGAAATAGTAGCGGGTATATATTCACAAGGCCGGTTTTGGGAATTGTTGGTATTACACTTTCTTGCTAAGGTGCAGTAGGACATTCACATAGTTATTTCATTTTGCTCACATGGCTGGTATCCTGAACACAGGGCTTCAGGCATGTGAAACAAATGCTATAGCACAGAACTGCAACCCAGGCCAGAATGTTCACATAGGGATGGAGCAAGAGAACATCATGTATTTAAGTTATCTGTGTTGGGTAGATTCATAGCTGCTAATTTAAACAGTCTGTAATTTTAAATCCAGTGAAGATGTATTTAAAGTATATGAGTTCAATGACACAACAAAGCACCATTTTAGGAAGGTTGATTGAACAACTGAATGTTGATTGATGTCTAAATAAGGCAAATCAGAATAAATACACTTGTTAGGAATAGAAATGTGTTACAAACAGTGGGATATTTAAACTTCCACATTACACTTGATTCAAATGCCTCATGTAAGAGGCAAGGATCAAAATTTTTTAAAACTCTGGGAAAAAATGCAAACCCTAAAATAAGTATTATAAGAAACCTATTGGTGTTTATACACAGAGAAAAAGTACAGAGAAAACATAAAGAAAAAATATATGGACATCAAATCAATTTTAATTCTCCAAGATAAAAAATGACCACATGTTCGATTTATTACCTACATATTTCAACACCAAAGGTAATATTTTATTTGCTTGCAGGGTTTATGTAAAAAGAAGACTTTTACTGATATTCCCCAGTAATATGAACAAATGATGAAATACTTTGAAGTAAATATATGTACAATTTTCCTAGAATATTTTTAATCTGGAAAGATCTATTGACAGAAAAGTAATCTGCATAGTATCAGGGTGTTCTTGACTGGATCCCATTGCTCAGAGCCTTTCCAATACAAAATAAACTCTTCCATAAATATTTATACTGTGTCAGTGAGGGTGCTTTGTCAGTACTCATCCACATCAGTCAGAGAAATCATGCTTCTTTGTAGAAAGTCTAGTAAGTCTAAAGTACAAGAAGCCTTGAACTTTGAAATTTATTCTTTCTCTAGAGTTTGCAAATTAGCTGATTTGGTGTGGGGACGAATGGTAGAGAAATAGGCCTCCAACCCCTGAAATAGAAAAGGGGATCACTGTAGTTCGGACTCTGACATTTAGTATTTATTTATTGAATTTACCTTCGTTAAGTAAAGAAAGAATATAGAGGCCATGGGCTTTCCCAGTACTTACTGCTTTTCATGATTTTATTTTACTACATATAGCTGAATTAAAAAAAAATACAGTGTTGCTAACAAAGCATGCTACATGAACATTTGGTAAGTAGATAAACCAAATTCTATAGCATTCTAGTATCCAGAATGCTTAAAAATTATATTGTAGATGCTTTCTTGTTAGGGTCTGTAAACAAGTCAGGATGGCACCTGCTGCACTTTCTTAGTTCTTAACTCATCGGGTCAAGGCAATGCCCTTTCAAGTTCATAACCAAAGGTTGAAGATATGTATAAAGCTGTAGGGCTCCTAAAAGCAGAGTGTGCATGGTATCTTTTGAATCTTTTCTTCCATCTAACTCCAGGAGATAACTATGGTCTGTCACAATGTTTTAAATTTTGTGTAGCTCTTATATAAATCTATGCATAAATTCAAATGTAATCCTCAAGAAGAAAGCAAGGCATTATGAAAAGCAAAACCCTACTGCTATGTTTATCTTATGGCCAATTTAAATAAAATTTTGGGATACACATACACCAGAGTATCTCCTCATTAGTTGTGGGTTTGGGCTCTGTTCTTGAATTACAACATGCACTCCATATGATCCTATGACAAGCATCATACTTGGAGAGAAATACTTCCCTAAGGTAAATAATCCCATCAGATCTATCTTTTCTATTTATATATGTGTAGTGTAAGGGTTTATATATAGAAAGAGAGACAGACAGACTAGATGACCCCTAGCCAGCTGTAGTTAAATTTATGACTGTTAACTCAAAGAATCATCCCTGTTATGAAGTGCTTCCATAATCAGATAACATGCTACCTATCAATCAAAGAACACATCTCCTTGAGTTTTGTATCATACCAATTAATGCAGAGGTAAATCCTAAATGTGGATAACTCTAGCTATAGAAGACTTTATTTCAAGTGGGAGTTTGATGATGCAAAAATCATTTTGAATTGAGTAGAAATCCTGCATTACAAGAAACTTTTCAGGGACTGTTTCATATAGGGGCTTGGACTCACAAAATCTGAAAAACTCAGTCAAGATTTGAATATTCAGAATGAAACACCAGAAATACTATTATCCTCCTCCTGTCCCTTATAGAGAGAGGTTGTTGCACAAACATATCTTTGCCTATATGTATTACATATTTTACAGAAAGAGTAATAATATCTTCAATCACAGGTATACAATATTTAAATGAAACTAACACACCTACTCAAAAGACAATAATCTAAGTGGAAAGGAATTCTAAATATTTTGAGATTTACTCTCAAATTAGATAATAATGGCAAAAATTCCTGTCCTCCATCATGTCTATATAAAAAGGCCTTCATTTCTATCCATCTCAGAATCATACCAGGAAAGAAACACAAATATGAATATGTTAAGAATATGAACATGTTATGAATCAAGTTAAAATTTTTGGTTAGTAAGTAATTCTCAGTTGGGGCAATCTGCCTCTTAGGGAAAATTTTTCTTATATTCATAATGGGTGTGTGACTATTAATATTTAAGTGGTAGGAGATAGAGATGCCACCCTGCCTAGGTCAGATAGGACAAAAAGAATTAACTAGACCAACATGTCAATAGTGCTGAGGTTGAGATATTTGCCACAAGCTAAAACTATGATTCTTACTAATATTTTTGTGAATTTTCTCAAGAATTCAATAAGAAAACATTTTCCAGACTCTGACAGTCTGTATAACTACAGATCTAATTTACCAATTCAGGTTAAATCATCTCTTTGGTACACACCATTTGTAACCATGTCAACTGCTTATCCTGCAGCCCCTCAGTTTGGTGCCTATCAGCCTCCAGCAATGACAATGATCCAACACAGGATGTCATTTAGCTGCAGTAAGTAATTGCTCTTCATTTCACTCTGTTAAGAAGCACTCTTCCTTATTGATTTTGGGCTGCACCTGAAGCATCACTACAATTTTTTTTCCCCAACAACCTGAATCTATTCCTATTGATCAATTAATGCTGCCCTTCTGGCAAAATCTGCTACACCGAAGACACAGAGCAGGAAAATAATGCATATAAAGTAAAACTACTACAGGAAGAAGCCAGTAACTGGCACTTGCTTATCTAACACCACTACTGATGAAACAGGCTAAAAAAAGGAAAAAATTAGAAGGACTTACCATCCCATGTTTCCTTTTTGTCCTCTACTTATTCATTAATGTCAAAATAATTATGTTATTAAATTGTTTTAAATAGAATCTCTCATTTGCTTTTGCACAGTTGTCCAGGGGGTATGTTAGTAAAGTTCTTATCTATGGAATATTTTACTCTGGCTAATAAAAAAAAATGTTAGTAAAGCAAATAGTTAACAATTTATGCTTTGAGAAAGTCAGTTATTAGTTTATATTTTACTTTAGTTACTATATAGTACTGGGTAAATTAACATCTACGAGTTTATTTGGCTCAACTGTAAAATGAAGATATGGTTGTCTCCAAAGGATGATTTTGCAATTAATGAAAAGATATAAATAAATAAAAATATGGCATCTATAAAATAAGCAGGATGTTGCTAGGAGTTTGGATCTGGAGTATCTCCCAAGAACCCATGTGTCAGAGGCTTGGTCCCCAATATTGGGAGGTGGTAGAAACTTCAAGAGGAGGGAACTGATAGGGGATCTGCCTATCATTGAGATATGTCCTTGAAGTAGTCAATAATTGTTCTCTTCCATCTCTTTGCATTTCATTCATAGGGTAAACAGTTTGCTCCACCATGCACTCACCACCATGATATGCTCTCCTGCCATAGGACCAAAACAATGGGGCCAGTTATTCATGAACTGAAACCTCCAATACTGTGGGCCAAAATAAACCTTCCCTATTTATATGCTAATTATCTATAGTATTCTATAGTATTCTGTTACAGTAATGGCAGTTGTTAAGCAGGTAGTTGTTTTAAGTGAGAAACAACTGTGTGGTCTACCAGAAAGTTGCAGACTTACCACTCCCTAAGTCCCTTTAAAGAAGTACTAGTTTTATTGTAATCAGATGGGGTTTTTATATAGTCCCTTAATGCACAGTTAAGATTCTAGCTATGTGATTCTCTGTTTAACAGGCTTTAGCAACTGATGCAAAATTCCTCAGACCATTCCTGAGCTTCTACAATAAGACTGGATAGATTATAGGTTAATTTCTCAGCCACAACATCTCTCATCAGCTCAGATATCAGGCTTTCCATAGGCTCAACCCACACACATAAAGGGATCTAACAAAATACCTTACTTTGAGGGAGGATTACATAATCAAAATGAGATACTAAATGTGCTAAACGTGATGCTTGTGCACAAGGAAAAGATAAGATGATGCTCATTGTACCTGAGAATGTTGACATAGTGAGCAGGATGTGTACAACACAAATAAGGATGTTTAATATTTCACCCAAATAAAATCTTCATGGAATTATTAAGCTTTGTCATTAATAAAGTACAACTCTGCCAAAAATATGAATGTTTGCAATAATGTAAGGAAATCATTGAATTTTCCCTCACCTTGCTCTGAAGCAAGTTTCAATAATTCACTACTATCCTCAAGATGATAGCTGTCTTCCTGTAATAAGAAGTTTTTCCCATTATTCCCAAATTGCAGATATATCCAGCAAACTTGGGCAGTTATTTCTTCTATCCCTCATCACTATATCAACATGAATCTTGTAACTCATTGCACTACTTTGGAGCTATAGGTCAATCCTTCTTTAAAATGAAAAATTTTCAGAAGCATAGGTAGTTTTAGGGTTAAACCTTAAGTTATTTTGTGTTATGATTTACAAAAAAGGTTTAAGCCACTTTTAAAATTCAGCTTTTCATGACAGTGATTTCCACTTGCTGCGGATGAATCTATACATGCTATAGTTCTTCATATTCACTTGTAGAATTAGCCATCGCATAAAAGATGTTTCAGGCTTTCTGTCTTTTGATAAGGCTATTCAGAGTTTGGAATTTATAAATTATTTTAATGCTCCCAATGCACTGACTAACAACACAATTAGTGAACTAATTAACTAACTTACAACACAATTAGTGAACAAGTCCCTCCTTCTAGAAGCCACTGTGTCAGTTCTCTAACACATTCTCTGGGAAAAAAATCCTTATTGTGCACATATGCCCTCCCTTTAATTTATTCATAATGTTGCAGCTAAATTTTGTTTGTATTCTGTAGCTACCTTTTCATGGCATGGGTTATCTAAGGAAGAGGATCACTTCTTTTTAAATATGTATTCCAAACAACTAGTAGATATCTGTACATACTGCATGTGCTCAGAAGAAAAGAATAGAAGAGAGAAGGATGATACAAAGGAGGAAGTGTGTGGTAAGCTGAGTAACCAGGCTGGCTGCAGGAAACATGTTAGCCAATCTTCATAAATAGATTTCAGCCATAAAGCACTTAATTATTTGTCTGATATACCAATAATATAGATAAATACAGATAAATATAGATGGAGATATATAGCTAGCTCCAGTGGGTATTACTCTATGCATAAGTAATTTGTGTATCATATAAAAACCATATAAATATGCCCACTTATCTTCATCTTGTCCTGAGGTGTCTATTAACCTATATAATTGTTGCCAATTGTAGACTAATCAATTTACTTTGCACATTGGGGAAAAAGGACACTCCTCAGATGATATGAAGGCATAAATTTTCTAAAGATTGTTGGAAATAGTATTCCAGAACATATTAACTTCATTTTAACCATGAGTATGCAGTGTTTCTCATAAAACTAAAACTATACTATGACTCACTTGACTGATTAAAAAAATTAAATTTATGTGATAACCTAAGAAACAAGCTAGTCATCCATTTTCTGATACCAGTGATTTCAAATTTTAAAGGGACTCAGTCACCTGAGGTGCTAGCTAAAATGAAAGACTTTCACCCTCAAAAAATTCAGTTATTAATCTGCTATATTAAGACCTGGTTTCTGAATTTTTTAACATATTTTTCAGCAATCTAATACATGTATTTAATAAATATTTTATGAGTACTTCTTATGATAAATATTTTGGATATTTTAAAAACTCATATTGGAAATGGTAACGTATCAAAAATGTAAAGGATTTGAGATATTATTTTGCTTACAAACTAACAATTGACCCTCTTGGTTTCATGCATGCTGACAGCAGACATGAGATTATGGGGTCAAGAACCAGGAACATCATTACTCATGGCAAAGCAGCCAGCATAAGCTTTATGTGCACATTGTTCCCCATGTTCCCAAGTCCCAAGGGGGCTATACACAGCAGCCCTGGTGGATTCTACACATAACAATGGATTTGCATCATAGTGAAAAAGCCCAGTGTCTTAGGTGGCTTGCTAAAAATATTCTCAACTTGTAGTTTTAGTGTGATATTTTGAAAATTAATGCAGATATTCCAAAAGCATATGTATTTTTTTAATCAGAAGAAGCATCCAGAATTTCCAACAGATAATTTTGCCCTAGAAAAATTAATATAATTACAAAAATGTGTTCATATTTCCCTGCGTCATTTGAAATTTTTTTTTTTATGATATAAGGATGGAAAGAAATATATTCCTGTAATAAAAGGCAGTAGAATCTGCTGGCTCAATTGCTGAGGGAGTATTAGAATTTTGAGTGAAATGCAATATTTAAATATTCTCAAGTGTCACTTAAAGGAATGTTAGATGAGAATACAGGGAAGATGTTTCTGCAGGATCTGTAGAAGGTTCTTAAACATGGTTAGATATGGTATCTTTTTAATGTTTAATTCAATCTGATAATATAATTCATCTAATACTGTTCATTGGAATTAATTTTATTCTTCCTGATAATATGATATAAAATGCTAGAGTGAATTGTAACTTCTGAGACATTTTTTTCTTTCTCTGTCTCATTGGAAAGGTTATTGAATCCCCAATAAGATCTCTTCAAAAAGTAATTTTAGTGTGATTTAGACTCCTTGGCAGTTATCCTAGTATCTCTAGAAATACAGGTCTTTCCTCTCCTCCTTCTTCTAAGTACTTTCAAATATCATATATCTTTATCTATGCCCCTCAAGGTCTCACTGGCAGCCTAGCATAATCACAGTAACTAGAGCCCTGCCAGGCAGATACCCATGAGCTGAATGAACATGAAGCAAAGCAGAAGTCTCAGAGGATAATCAGAGTTTTTTTTTTTTTTTTTTTTTAAGGTATAAAGGCCTAGGATCAATATCAGATTTCTGATATTGATCAATTTAACATGCTTCTTCAAATCTCCTAAAGTATGTTAAATATGCTATCTGATAAAATTATCTGTAAGATTCCACTCTAAGTAGTAAAATGATGACATTTTTTCTAGCTTTATTTAAGCACAATTGAAAATAAAACTTGAATATATTTGACTTGTACATTTGATATAAATAGATATATAGATACTGAAATGAGTACCTTAATCAAGGAAAGGAACATATATATCACCTCACATGATTACTATTTCTGTGTAAGTGCATGTGAATGTATGTATGTGATAAAAATACTTTATATCTACTATCTTAGCACATTTCAAGATTATAATACATTGTTTTAAATCATAATCACCACGTGTACATTAGATCTCTAGAACTTATGCATCTTATAACTGAGTCCATGCCTTGTGACCCACCTCCCAGACCCTAGTAACCATCATCCCACTGTTTCTGTGTTTGATTTTTGTAGATTTTACATTTCAATGAGATCATGTGGTTTTTACCCTTGTTGCTGTTTTCTTTCACTAAATATAATGTCCTCCAAGTTTGTCTATATTGTTGGAAACAGCGGGATGTCTTTTTTAAAGACAAAATAACGTTCCAGTATATCAAAATAGACAGATAAATGGAAAAAGAAATGTAATATCTGTGGGTCTATCAGTGGACCATACTCTTGGTATGTGTCTAACTCTATGGCAAAACTTTTTCCTCTGGGTGCTTCTCTCTGTTCTCAGAACTTCTATGTTGATATTCCTCCAGGTGTTTTTTTTTTAATTTTTATATACAGAAAACTCTAACATCTACATAGCTTGTCATAGATCTCATAACTAAGCTCAAGACCCACATGTTTTTGTTTTTCTGAAATCCACGCCTGAGTATCTTACAAATGTGTAAACCTCAACAGGTTCAAAACTTAATTCACTTTCTTTCCTCTAGATTACTCTATTTCTGAATCTTTGGATTTATCAACTTCAAAAGGCAGCATCATTTCTATAGCTACAAAAATCACATTACTGGGAGCCACTATTCTCAATCCTAATCTAATACATCATTCAATTGTATAATTGTATAATAACACTTTACATTTTGTGTCCTCTTCTATTGCAGACCATGATCACTAAGTACTACAAAAGGTTCTTTCTGTCTCATCTCGTTCGTATCGCTCCACTTCATTATACACACTATAAATTAAGGCAGTTTTGTAAAAAAATGATTATAATTTCATCATTCCCTTGGGAGCTCCAAAGTCTCCCTTTGTTCTCAGATTAAAGTTCATATATCATAAAATATTTGAATCAATAATGGCTATGCCAATTTATGTCTCCAGCAACAATGTATAAGTATTCCCTTTCTTCACATCTCACTAGTATTTATCTTTTGTATTTTGATAATAGATATTCTCATGGGTATGAGTTGCTATCTCATTTGTGATTTTGATTTGCATTTCTCTAATGATTAGTGATGTTGGTCATTTTAATGAAGAATTTAAATTGTCTCCAATATTTTTCTGGTCTTCTTGGTCATTTTTATTGTTTTTATACTCTTGATTCCAGTAATGTTATGTCTTTTACTTCCTAAACTGAAGAAAGTTCTCTCACCTCTGTTTTTCCTTTGATCGTGACTTTATTTAAAGTCCCTCTTCACTTAGCTAACTTGTATTTATTCTTCAAGTGGGAGAATAAATATTTCTTTGAGGAAGTTTTCCCTAAATGCACAAATTCTGATTAAGTATACTGCGTAAGTGCTCTCTTGGTAGCCTGTGTTTCTCAGCTATCACTGAGACCAAATAACTGAGAGAATCAACTTATAAAAAGGAAAGATTTATTGTGGCTCATGGTTTTGGAAGTTTAAGCATTTAATCCCATGGTCAATTGGCCTGCTGCTTTGGGACATGTAGTAAGGCAGAATTCATGGTCACAGCATGTAGTAGAGGATAGTCCTCACCTCATGGTAGCCAGGAAGTAAAGAGAACAGAAGGCCAGGGAAAGAGAAAGGGACTAGGGTTACAGTGCCCTCTTCTAGGGCATGGCCCTATTGACTAACTTCCTCCCAGTAAGCTCCATCTCTCAAAGGTCCAACTGACTCCCATTAGTACCACCGGATGCTGACCAAGTCTTAAACCTTTGGGCCTTCAGGGGACACATATTCAAACCATAGTAAATACTATTTAAATAAATCAAGTAAGGATATTGCAATTTTCCACCTAATGTTTTCTCAACTAGATTGCAGAAATTATGATAACTCTGTTTATATTGTGTAGTTGTATTCTTACTGCCTGCCGCATGTGTGATACAAGTAGATTCCTTTATAAACATTTACTTAATGCAGTATGTTAGCACACTATACCAGGAATATTATGGTAAATTCCTGAATAGTAAATTAATTAATTAATTAAATGTAATGCAATCTTTCCTTAGGCATTTTGATATTAAATCATCTCAAAATAATTTATATATGAAAGGAATAGTCACAATATAAGTAGTTAATTGGCTGAATATACTAAGAAATATACCAAGAAATATACAAATATACCAAGAAAGAGCTCAACAGTACCATTGAAGGACATCATTCCAATTGGCCAGGCACCTGGGGTTCTTCAGCTGTTTTCTCCGTAGAGGTTCCAGATGCTCAGTATTGGGTACTCACTCATAATGTGGACTTTAACTTATTTTTTGATGTTAGAATTTTTGAAATAAAAAAAAAATTAGTCTAATCTTGACTTTAGGTGGGAAATATTTAAAGTGAAAATTAAGTAATATTTGAGAAACTACAACATTTTGAGGGGTGAATGAATACAAAGATGACTAAGGCAAAGGGCCTATTCTCAAGCAGCCCACAGTGTAGAAGCAAAGCAAGTATATAGGAAGGATAATACAATGAAAATGAACAATAGCTTTAAGAGGTGTCATGGAGACAAAGGGTTGGCAGTATCACTTTCAACAAGTTTACAGGGGGTAGGGGTAAGGAAAAGGTTCTGGGAAATATCACATGAAGTCTTGGTATTGGATAAAATGTGGATGTGCAGATAATGCAGAGAGGACTAATATGGAGAGGGAGTAGCATTATGATCAAAGTCTTGGATTGAAACAGGAGAATACAAGTGTAAGGAAAATATAAAAGGAGACACAGAGACAAGATGCAAAGGCAGGAAAAGAAGTGTCTCCTCCTCCAAGCAGCCACATTTATTTATATCAAAAGTTACATTAGGTCATCAGTACCATGACTACATTATTATTTAGTATTCCTTTAATCCCAGATGCTATAAAAATTGAGATCAATGTCCAGGCTGATTAAGACACAGAGCCCTTTTCTCTAAGGACATTACCATAGAAACTAGATACTACACCTGTATAGTTATCTTACTAGCTTCAAGGAGAAACTGCTGAGCATTCCAAGTGTGGGAAACAGAGTGCCTGTTTCCCCCACTTGAGATTGCTCACCAGAGGAACACTTCCTTGTACATTTAGACGGTCAGAATACCTACATGCATCCCTATATTTCCAGGAGCTGTGTGCCTGAGACGAAAGTCAAAACTGATAAGACTCCAACACAGAATTTCCTCATGGAGGACACTGCTATAGTAGCCAAGCATCCTGCATCTTTGCACAGGAGTTTCCCAGCAGCCAGGCATTCCATGTCACTGCACAGAAATTCCTAGTAGCCAGGCGTCCTGTCTTTGCACAGAAACTTCCTAGTCACCAGCATGCCACAATCACGAAGTTTATCAGAGACCCCAATCCCAACCACACGAACCCCTACAGCAAGGCCTGTTTGAAGAACACCACCAATATCCAGATGGGTGTAGCAAACCTTTAATTAGAAAGACAGGGATGAGGTAAAGTAGAGTTGTTGATGAGACTGGAAAGTAGAACTTGAGTGGGATATTAGTAAAGACTTTGGCCCATGGGTAACAAGGATCCACTTAAACTTTCTAATAAATGTAACCATTATTTAGGAAAGAAGAAAGAAAGACAAATAAATAAATGGTTGAGGTTGACTCTTTTTTGACATTTTCTTTAAGCTGTATGAATTTTGTAGAAACTGCCTATCCCACACAATTTGATGTGCCCCTCCAGAAATAAAGAGGGAGATTAAAGTAATTTGAATAGTACAATGAAAATATGCACCATTGAAATGTTAATGTGGATGCAGCTTTTGCTGAAGTGAATTTTTGATTGTGAGATATGTAGATTTCAAGAACAAGAGATTTACTTTTTTATTTGAAAAATACATTGAAGATTATAACTGTTATAATATCTTTAATGAATCATTTCTGTGGCTTTTTTTTTTTCTCATTTCCTTATGCCATCTTCACATAGAAGAATCATCAATTGTTCTTTAACTGCATGTATGATGTTAGAAGAACAAAGGAAGTATTTGTAATTCTTCAATCCTTTTCCTTAACTACCAATCAGTTCCTGATCTCAGAGAAATTATATAAAATATCTTTGAAATCTGTGATGGGTTATGGTAAAATAACATCCAACCCACTTTCTTACACTGGGAATTTTCCTGTTTTGTCCTTAGCAAAGGAGCTGGAGAGAAAATAAAGGACATAAAGGACACAGCAAATAAACTGATTACACTGCAAAGTATAATTGAAAACATGTGCACTGAAGTATTTGAGTAAATGGCAGTCACATAATTGCCAGTTCTTCTTTGTTTAAAGTAGGCATATGGATAACAGGAAATAAGTTTGAAATAATCTTTATGTAGAAGCAAAATTGCTTCTGCTGTAGTATTCATTTCTCAACAGAATCTTTAACATGCTCTGTATTTGAATATAAAGTATCTATTTGACACACATTGATGATATGTGATTGAATTAAACTCAGCATACATAGGTAATTCTCAAACTATATATTACACTATATAATCCATAATAAAAGGTATTATTTAATTGAAAATATGCTCTAGATTAACATTTTTTTTTCAAAATAAAGTGTCACCACTTTGAAGTGTATAAATTGGATTTTACAAAGGCCTATCAACACACTACAGATGGCTAGTAAATTTTGTAGCCATCATGAACCTTTTCCATTGTAAGTTCAGTTCATAATTCATAGTGTTCTTCTATAAACCCTTATTAAGGAGAATTTTAATTTATATTTTATTTCAAGAACTCAAGTTCTAACTTTTATTTCAAGACAGTTGAGTTTCACGTTCTTATATATTTTATGCTTATCTTTGAACAGATTTTATTTTGTTAATGTACAATGTGTATTAAAATAATGTTTTATATATATCATATGAATAATTGATCAAGATCACATTCATTAAAAAACTACAAAATATAATTCTTCATTACTTTAAAGATGATGTCATGGCTTACTGAAACCTGTCATTCTAAGAAATACTGATGGATCTGGGGCTTCTATTAGGGGACAAGAAGCTGTATAGTTTATGTATAGTAGCTATTTTAAAATGTGTCATCTCTTTTTTTATATACCTTTATTTTGTTTATTTATTTGTTTTTATGTGTGCTGAGGATCAAACCCAGTGCCTCACACGTGCAAGGCATGCACTCTACCACTGAGCTACAACCTCAGCTCCAATTTATATCTCTTATTGATGGCAATTTAACATGGGTAGATGTAGCATATACTTGGCATTAGGCAGCTCTGGATTAGCACTTTGGCTGTAGAATATATTCTACTCTGTAACTTTTGGTAAATTACAAAAAGTATCTGAAATTCTGTTCTTTACATATTATGGCCAACCCTTAATTACTAAATATTCTATGACAATATGTAAAGTGCACAGAACAGAGTCTATTAGCTAGATATTTACTACTGGCACTGGCTTAATACACAGGCAAAACTATGACCTTATTTCCTTTAACATCAGGAAATCTGTACTATACCCTTATTTGATTATTACACTTAATATATGAGTTACCATAATATACCCAATAGGATGCACAGATATCATGTCTTGCCCTCAAAAAAGAAATCTATTTTAAGCTCAGGTGTTTGAAATGTAATTGAATCACAATGAGTCTTATTAATAAAAAAGACAGACTCGTATGCATCAATAAAAAGTATATATATATTTATGAGTAAACTTTTTTATAATTACAAACTCAAAATTGCACATTTTGGTGGGGAGAGAAACAGATGGAAGCATCACAGTTGTGCACATGCTGCCTCCACATTCAAAATGTCAGTAAAGTTCTGAACTCTAGTCCCCCTGAAATCTCTAAATCAAACCTTCCTTCAAGATTTCAATTATATGAACATCAGTGACATTGCAGAAAGTTCCAGATATTATATCTGTATTCTGGACAAAGAATTAATATCTTATCCAAGAAGGATTGACAGGATGCAAGATTCACGACTTCCTTAACATTAAGTTGGTCTTTTCTCACCCATTTTAGGTACAGCATTCTAGAAATAAGGGGCTTCAGAAGGGCCTATCCTGCCTCCAGGTGCTTAAAATTTAAATTTGGCACTCTTTTACAGGACAACAGCTGCTCTCTTTGCAAGAGGTGGAGCATGGAAAGAAGATAAACCCTTATTCTATATAGGGCACAAACAACAGCTTGAAGTAGAATGCATTGAAAACAATGATATTTAATACAGGCTACAAAAGAAATTACGTAAGATCTAGTTTAAGAATTTTTAAGGGCAGCATTACAATATCCAATTTTAAGGACATGAAGGAGTTCACAATTTTGAATAACTATATTTCAAAAATGTCTCTAAAGATAAAGATATCATCATTTTTTCAATATCTTAAAAAATTCTAATAGCAAGTGTTAAACACAAGATTTTTGAACTCCTGTGGCAGACAGAAGGAAATAACTTTGGTAAAATGTGATAAAAGTTACATTAACCCTATTTTCTATATGTTTCAAATATCATCACTGTTGTACAATTATCACTAAAATTATGGGTTCTTGTATACACATGTGATCTAGTTTAGCCAAGTCCTGAATAAACTGTGAAACTTCTCAAAGGAGGTCAGATAAAATGAGATAGAGAAATACAGAATCCAATGTAAATAAATACTGCCCTAATTTTTTTTTTACTAAATATACTGCTAAATTATACCCATGGTATACGTTGTAGAAGAAATCTCTGTAAAAATTATGTGCTCTTCAGAATTCTACCATTGAAAATTTTAAGAGAGGATATTGAGATAGTGATGAAGAAATAGGAAAAAAATCTGAAAACCAGATGTAATAACTTTAATCCAATGGCCTAGTCTTTATCTGTTTGTAAGACTACTACTATTCATTGATCTCCTACCAAATATTAATTGATCATTCCCCTACTAAATTCCAGACACTATTCTATCCACTAGTGATGAATCTGAACAAGACCAACTTTTGCCCTCCAAGTTTTACACTCCACAGTGTACACTAGATGTAAGGGAGACTAAAAACTATCTGTAAATAAGAATATTCCTGTATTGCTATAAAGCTGTGAAGAAAATTTACAATTGTAATGAGCAGACAAAGGAATGGATGCTAATCTAGAGGAGCAGCAAAAAATCTTGTCAAAGAAAGAACAGTTTGATTTGAAATATATGCCACTAGTGGAGACCATCATACAATGATCTCAGAAGAAGGAACCCCAGAAAAAGGTAATATATTAACTGTCAGAAAAACCTCCGAGCTAAACATGAAGCCTGGTGAGTTTGCAGAGGAGGAACTGAGAAAAGAAAGAAGCAAATAATATTAGAAAAGTACTCACGAGACATGTCATGCAGCCTCTTGGTAAGGATTATTTTCTAATATAATTACATTACAGTATTGGAAATTATAAGCTTGAGAGAGAATGATAGGGCACATCACTTTGAAAAATGATTGCTTTTTGTTTACAAAGTGGATCTCCTGTGTGGCAGTGAGAAGACATAGTAGCTATGACTGAAGACCAGGAGAAAGAGGGCTTGGAATTTTAGAGCTTCTAAATATGTTTGGACAAGTATGAGTTTTAAAGAATGTGTATATATAAATATTTGTTTTCATGCTTTTGAGTCAGTAGTTTGTTTTCAGATATTCAATGTCTTGTATATGGCCTTGAAAAGCACTAGCACCATACCTACAATATCTACGGAGCAAAACAGTCTTGATATTATCTTTTATTTGCTTCTGAAGTTCAGTGTGGTGCTGCCTCCCTAGGTGTTATGCAAAAGAATTTCAGCATAATGAATTAACAAATAAAAGGACTTGAAAAGTTTATAGATGTGGTCAGCTCACAAGAAAAGTAGGCTAGGCTGAAGGGCTAAATGATTTTCCCGAAGAAATGAGTTTCTATGTGTGACTAAATTTTTTTTTCATTCAATAAATACATACTAATGGCCTCTCTTTCATAATATTGGGCAATAAACAATGATATATATAACAAGAAACAAAAATATCCTGCAAGTAACCTCATGAAACTTTTGAATTTTCCAGTCAGACAACCATGGACAAATGTTACTTCTGTTGGAAAGTATTTTGTTCTGTTTGTTTTGTTTTAAATGAAGAGTGACATTTAGCTGTGTTCATACATCCACGGAACAACCCATTTATTAAACTTTTAATTATAAATCACTCACTATGTTTCAAACAAAATATCAATGTCAGATAATTAGGCTTCAAAAGAATTTTTTAAAGTATGGTGATTTTGCTGAGAATTTTCAGTAAATATGCATACGAGTAAATATGAGAATTTTCAGTAAATATTTTCAGTAAATATGTGTTCTCTAAAGTAAACTGAGGAAGAATTGGAAATTACACAGTAGTAATATCAAACCAACTTTTAGATTATGCAACTGATTTTACTTTGGTACTAGTGCTAAAAATGGGACTTTTTTCATTAAGATGAAACTTTTTAAAAATAATTTGAAGTGACTAGAATACATGTACTTAGCATTTTGCATACTGTTTACTCATTTCCTCTTCAATTTACCTGTTTGTCAACTGTTGATTTGCCATAGGTAGTTAAAAGCTTTGTTGATGGGGACAATATTGCAAAAATTTGATTTGTTCTTAGTATTTTTGATTTGGTTTTAGTAATTTTTTTTTGTTTTTTGGGGGGTTTGCCTTTCTATTTTCTATTCTTTTTTTTTTATTATTGGTTGTTCAAAACATTACAAAGCTCTTGACATATCATATTTCATACATTTGATTAAAGTGGGTTATGAACTCCCATTTTTACCCCATATACAGATTGCAGAATCACATCAGTTACACATCCAAGTTTTTACATATTTCCATACTAGTGACTGTTGTATTCTGCTACCTTTCCTATCCTCTACTATCCCCCCTCCCCTCCCCTCCCATCTTCTCTCTCTACCCCATCTACTGTAATTCATTTCTCTCCTTTGTTTTTTTCCCTTTCCCCTCACATCCTCTTATATGTAATTTTGTATAACAATGAGTGTTTCCTTCCATTTCCATGCAATTTCCCTTCTCTCTCCCTTTCCCTCCCACCTCTTGTCCCTGTTTAATGTTAATCTTTTTCTCATGCTCTTCCTCCCTGCTTTGTTCTTAGTTGCTCTCCTTATATCAAAGAAGACATTTGGCATTTGTTTTTCAGGGATTGGCTAACTTCACTTAGCATAATCTGCTCTAATGCCATCCATTTCTCTGCAAATGCCATGATTTTGTCATTTTTAAGTGCTGAGTAATACTCCATTGTGTATAAATGCCACATTTTTTTTTATCCATTCATCTATTGAAGGGCATCTAGGTTGGTTCCACAGTCTAGCTATTGTGAATTGTGCTGCTTTGAACATCGATGTAGCAGTATCCCTATAGTACGCTCTTTTAAGGTCTTCAGGGAATAGTCCGAGAAGGGCAATAGCTGGGTCAAATGGTGGTTCCATTCCCAGCTGTCCCAGGCATCTCCATACTGCTTTCCAAATTGGCCGCACCAATTTGCAGTCCCACCAGCAATGTACAAGTGTACCCTTTTCCCCACATCCTCGCCAGCACTTGTTGTTGTTTGACTTCATGAGTTTTTGTTTTTCCTTTTTTCCCTTTATTTTGCTAGTAATATTCATTGACTAAAACAGAGAATGATACACTGAGACATTTCCAGCTTCATTAATGACTTAAATATACTATATTTAGTATATTCAAAATATACTAGCATTTAAAAATTTGTGTAACTAACATTAAAAGTATGAAAAATAATCCCTATAATGAGGATTTTAAAAATTACATATTAAAGGATTAGTTTTATGATAGTCTGACTTTTAGAATTGGGAAATTAACCTTTTAATAAATTATGTGAAAATTTTTTTCAAGGCAGTTAGAAAAACTAGAATTTAATTTTGATATTTCTGTATGATTTGTGGGAAATATGAAATCATATAAATAAAAATCAGAATTCCATTCTTAGTCCCCTGGATTCAAATTAAATTGGCAGATGGATATTATTAACCCCCTTTTGATAAACTCATGTATTAAAACCAGTGCTAAGAGGGTTAAGATATTTCAAAAAAATTTTTTCCTACTTCTCAAGAGAACAAAAAGACTTTCATGATATAAACCCCTGTCTTACTGCATAGAAAAAAAATAATTTATGGAATGGCTGACAATGTGAAGACAAATATATATGATTTGATTTTCTTTGGATAACTTGGAGTATACTCAATGTGAACCTGTATGGGAAAAGAAAAAAAAATATTTGAATTTTAATTACTCTTATACTGTTTTGAAGGAATAATAAGGAAATAAAATTTTTAGATTGGCACCCAACCCCAAACTTTATCTCTATCCCTCCCCCTGTGTGTGTGTGTGTGTGTGTGTGTGTTTGTGTGTGTGTCTGTCTGTCTGTCTCAGGTGCTCTGAGTGTTTCAGTAAAGAATGTTTCATCTTTAAAGTTCCATCACAGAATGACTGACTGAGTTACACATCTAAATTTTGTTAGTTTAGTTAATAAGTTTAGTTAATATAAGATAAAAAGACACATACTCAACTGGATATTTGTAAGCATATCATAGTACAACTGAAAACAAAGGAAGTGATGTGGAGATGACCCTTCTTTTGCTCCTCAGATTAACTCTTTGGTAGTCCTCAAATGAGGAAAAATTAGTGACAACTTCATTACAGCAGATAAGAAATTACCTAAGCAACTAGAAATTACTAATTGACCATTATTAATGATGAATTTTATCAAATATACATATTATGATTCAAAACAATGGAAAGCAACATCATGGAAACAAAAGACAATAAACTACTTATTCTAAGGAGTACTACTTCCAACTGCTTTGAAGTCAATGACGTAGTTTCTTTTTTTGGGGGGGTGGGGTGGGGATTGAACTCATATGCACTCAACCACCAAACCACATCCCAGCCTTATTTTGCATTTTATTTAGAGATAGGGTCTTATTGAGTTTCTTAGTGCCTCACTTTTGCTGAGATTGGCTTTGAACTTGTGATCCTCCTGCCTCAGCCTCCCAAGCTGCTGGGATTACAGGCATGCACCACCTAGCCTGACCTTTTTTTTTTTTTTTAATTTTTAGATATGGGAGCTGGGGATATAGCTCAGTTGGTAGAGTGCCTGCCTCACATGCACAAGGTCATGGGTTTGATCCCCAGCACCACCAAAAAAAAATAAATAAATAAAATAAAAAGAACTTTCAGATCTATGTGGTTTGGGAAGAAAACATAACCACTGGGTGAGATGACTTTTAAAACTAAGCACCTAGAAAATTTGAATATTGTGTCAAACTTTCCAAGAATAATACAATGTATTTAATCATTCTCATTAAAATATACTTATTATATTAAACACTATTATATTGAGAGTTAAAATTATATCATCATACATGAATTAATATTTTTAAATATTTAAGCTACTATTAGTTGCATTTACTTTTTATTTTGTTTATTTCTATTTTGTGCACTTAATAATGGCTGTAGTACATATGTCAAGTCATGACTTCATGTAATTAAATATTAAATACTATCTTTGCAAAATATATTTATTGATAGAATTATGAAATCAAAATACTTTGGCGACTGCTTTCTTATAAGAAAATATCCACAGAAAAAATATCAGTCATTGTCTATAAATTTATTTAATCTTTACAAAACTTTTTCACTGTATTACTTGTAAATCTCTGATCACATTATGTTGGGGTCTGTAAACAAGTCAGGATGGCGCCTGGCATTTTGCCAGAGGGAGTGGTTTGTGAAGTAAAGACAGCGAGCCATTAAGTGTGGAGATTCCTTATTGGTTGACTGCTATATCTAGTTTATGTTAATTAAGATTAGCTGTGTGTAATGTATATATACCCCTCAGGTCCTACAATAAACTGCTCCCACTCCTGCTGTATCAATGTACACAAGTTGCTCTTCACCCCCCTCCCCCCCACCCCCCCGGACTGCGGCAACATTATCCACTTTCACTCTGGGATTCTATAAAAATTATCATTAGGGAAATGCCCTTGTTACCACATTAGAAACTCATCTGTTTTTTAAGATATTGCTCAAATATCTCCTCTTCAGTGAAACATTCTAGTGGCCCCAGGCAAAATTAATCACTTTCTTCAACTATGTATATTCCATTATTTATTCATTCTAATTGCTATCATAGTATTATCAAACTGCATTAATAAATGCTATGGTTATTTCCTTACATATCACTCTTGTTCATAAATCAGTTCTTTGAAAATACAGACAGTGTCTTGTTTACTTTAGTTTCCAAAATTTAGTAAGGTCACTGTACATAGAAGATATTCAGTAAAATGTTGATGCATTTATAAAATGCACTTAAAAAATAAATACAGGAGGATAAATTCAATGTTCCAAAATATGTTTCAGTGAGAACCATTATAGGCTATTTTATAAACTTCAGTGAAAAGGCACTAAGTGTTCAATTCGGGGAAATATTATGTAGAAAAATCCCTGGAACTTTACAGAAACAGCTAATTGGCTAGTACATGGAGAAACTGAGAGCTCCTGAGGACAGATCCCAAAACTTAGGGGTTTTGATGCTAAGCAAAATTCTCAGTGTTGAATGCTCTGTAAATTCTGTGATATATCCTCAGAGTAAAGAAGGCACTACTGAGTGTAATTACTGAATGGATGGAAAAAGTATATATTTTATTTTCACTTAATAGGGCCAATAAGAATAAAGAATAATGATAAAAAATGTTAAAAATACTTAGAAGGCTCATCATAAACTCATACCAATATTCAGGAAATATCTAACAATGATTTGGATTTTTTGACATATCCATTTAAAAAAATTGCAATTACTTTATATATACCTACATTCAAAGAATTCACAAGTTTTCCCTAAAATACTTTTTAATATAAGGCTTTTATACCAATTATCTAAATTATTTATACATACTATATGTGCACTTTTTTCTTTTAAAAATAAATGAAAGATTGTGCAATATTTGGATGGTATTTTCAAATTAAAATTAGGAACATAAGTGTATCTCTTAACTCCCCCAGGATCATGAAGTCAGCAGATTTTCCTTTGATATAGCACATATCAACATGTAGTTATTAATGTATATTCTCTCTAGGTAATTTTGAACATCCACTTCCTTAGATTTTAATGAAAAATTACTCTAGTTTAACTCTAATTGCCTATGAATATTATGGTCAGAATTTTCACCTCGCCCTCTAAGTTTACTAATAACCTACTTGTTCCTATAAGAAGGTTAGATCCATTCATTTTAGATAGAACAGATTCTTTAATAAAATGTTCATAGATAATTTGGATAATATTCAATTTTAAATAGAAGTAAATATATAACTTTAAAAGCTTTAACTCCCAATGAGCTTTCCAAATTAGATCTAAACCAGAATTTCTTGGGCCTGACTTTCATTTCTTTCAAAATATTAAGTTAAAATGACAGCAAAGATCACATTTTCCTTGATACATCATATGCTTGCTAAGAGCATGAATCACATTTCATTATTTAACTTATTTACCAACATTGTTTTAGTTGAAGATATTTATTTGAAATACTACTCTTGCCCCAGAAATTACATTCATAACCTTGAAAATTTTTCCATCTACAATGGGTTAATTGGAGGTTTGGTTATTGCATTTCAAATGACAGGACAAAGTTGTTTATACATTTTAGCTTTAAATTTCTTCACCTGTATAATATATTACACACCCCTAGGGATGCTGTAAGGATTAATGAGTTTGAAAAGTACACTGACCTTTCTGATGAAACATGCTCTATAAGTACAAAGTGCTATTTTACTGTGCTCCAAATAAGATACATTGCAAAAAATATGAATGTAAAAGGAGATCAAATTGAGGCAGATTGGTAACACAGATACATTCTGAATAGAAATTCTTGTCTCAAATAAGACCTTGTCCTACCTTGCAAAGTGTGTTCTTGTCCCCAATACCTCTCTTTTTAATAGTTCTATTTCTATATCTCTAATGTATGAATTTAGGTCATTTATTTTAACATATATACCACTAATGTTAGTGCTTCACAGCTAAATTGAACATCCTCACTCTATTTGTCTCTAAAAAATAAATAAGATTTTAATTAATACAATGCATCTGAATTACTGCTTTTGATTGGATAGTAGGTGCTAGGCATTGGGCTTTATACTAGTTATAGATTATTTAACTCAAGTCATACAATTAATGAGATAAGACAATCTGTATGATTACTTATCATGGCTGCTCAGTAGTAACAATATTTTTGAAGTAATAAATAGTAATACACAGAAGTAGATGGCTAGCATAGACAAACGTAATTTGGAAAAGATGGATTTGGTGGTAGATTTCAGCACAGTTCACAAAAAAGGAAATGATAAATTTGAGGTCAATTTGCAAATTTGCATAGATATTCAGCTCTTCTGCCCAAATATTATGTACCTACAAACAAATATCTTTTAACTTGCTTATCTTCCTACAAATAACTTTGATACGTTAATAATAGAAGATTAGCTAAACTATAAAAGATGTGTGGATTTTGAATTCTAGTTCATAAATTTGTAAATTAGTGTCCTGGTTTATGTACTATGGCACTATGTAAAAATTAACATGATTCATGAGTTTATTCATATCTGACTTTACTCATATTCAGAATTTTGAAGTCTTCTATTTGAACCTTCAAATTTACAGAGAATAAATTTTAAATAACTGTCTTTATCTCATCTTTCAATACTTAAAAAATATCATAGTATAATCAGGCACAATGGCTCATACCTATAATCCCAGAGACTTGAGAGGCTTTTCAATAGAATCACAAGTTTGAGGCCAACTTGGTCAATTTAAGAGTAATATATCAAGATAAAAAATAAAAAAGACTGGGGATGTGTCTCAGTGGTACAGCACCCCTTGTTTTAAAAACTCTGGTACTACAAAGAAAAAAAAGTGCTAAAACTGTCAATAGTGTAAATTGTACATTAAAGGAATATTTAAGTGTAGCAGTTCTCAAATTTTTTCCATTTAAATAATGTTAATGATAGAAAAGAGTATGATTTTTCAGGTGGCAAATATAGGGAATGAAAAAATAGGTATCTTTCACACACATTTATGTTGAAATTTAGTTGAAATCTCTTACATTAAAAACAGTTCATAATTTATATTCTATTCAATATTACATGATTTGTAATTCATCATAAAAATGTTTCCTCAAAACTTTGAAAAGAAAATCTATATATCAGGAAGTCTCATTATATTCTCTGCAACTTCAAGGCATTCTAATGAATATAGTCAATATCCCAGAATTACAAGTATTTGTTTGAGAATCATCCCAGTAAGGAATAGGTAAGATATTGAAAAGCCTGGCTATAAAATATATTTCAAATAAAAAATGCTATTATGTTGACTTCTATCAACAAATTAATAAAAGAAGAAGTGAATAAAAATTAGGATTAGTTCTCATTTATAATACAATTACAAAGAATTATCACACCCACATACATAAAAATAGACATTTATCATCTAACAAAAAAAGAACACACTAAGCATAACTTTATAGATGCTTCTCAATTTACAATGGGTTTACATTCCAATAAACACACTGCAAGTTGAGATTATTATAAGTGAAAATTCATTTAATTCTTCTAACCTATAAGTATTTTTCCTTAGCAACACAGTACATTCTAGAATATTTACTGTTTACTGTTCTTATTTTATAGCTCACTGAGATCTCCCTGAACTGCCCACTATCCAGAGGGATTATTGCATGACATAATACTAGCCTGGGAAATGATTAAATTTCAAAACCTGAAGTACAAGTTCTACTGAATGCCCATCACTTTTGAACTATTATAAAGTTGAAAAGTCATTTCAAAACATCATAAGCCAGGAACCATCTGTGTTATGTTCAATGTCACAAAATCAAAGAACAGCAAGTCAATTTGTGGTATTAGAATTTCTAACAATGTGATCATTTGCCTCACCATGATGTATTTATTTAATCAGAATGGAGGGAATATTACTTTGTAGTTAAAAATCAAGACTCTAAGAATGAAATGTCTGGCATAAGAATTCTATTTTTACCTTCATCTTTTGTGTCATCTTTGACAAATTATTTTAACTTTATTAAGACGCAATTTCTTTATTATTAAAAGCCATTTAATGAATTTAGTAGTCCATGGGATATTCTAATTTTCATTTCTGCTCTATAGTGCAGAATTAAAATTAGCATTTTATAAGATATCAATTATATACCCCAAGTATGTATATAAAACTTTAAGTAATATGCACTTAAATTATTTTATAATTTATAGGTAAACTTATTGTACATTTTTTTAAAAATTATATAATATTTACTTTAAGGTTCCTGAATGTTCTAAGGATACATAAGCACAAATATTTAGTGTATGTATATTTGTAAAATATTTTTCCTAAAGTTGATGAGACTAATTTAACCTTATGTCACACTAGAAGTTTTCATCAGAGGAGTGATTTTATGTTCATATTACAGATATGAAATCATTAGTATTTTTGGAATGCATTCTAGCCATGTGAACTTCTTTATTTTCCCTACTTTCTTGTATATAATTAAAAAATAAAAATTATATATTTAATTAATATATAATTCTATATTTATATTAAAATATAATTTTATATGTATATTATTAATGTATAATTATATACTTATATTATTAATATATAATTATATAAAAACATGGCATGGTATTGGCACAAAAGTAGACTTGTATATCAATGATACAGAATAGAGGACACAGATACAAACCCACATAAATATGGTTATGTCATAATAGACAAAGGTGCCAAAAACATTCGCTGGAGAAAAGAGCCTAGTCAACAAGTGGTGCTGGCAAAATTGGAAATTCCTATATACCAAAATGAAATTAAACCTCTCTCTCTCACCCTGCACAAAAATCAACTCAAAGTGGATCAAATACTTGGGCACTAGAACAGAGACACTGCACCTAATAGAAGAAAAAATCGGTCCAAATCTTCACCACGTTGGCCTAGGATCTTACTTCCTTAATAAGACTCCTAAAGCACAAGAAGTAAAACCAAGAATTAATAAATGGGATGGATTCAAATTAAAAATATTTTTCTCAGCAAAGAAAACAATAAAGTGAGGAGAGAGCCTACAGATTGGGAGAAAATCTTTACCACATGCACCTCTGATAAAACATTAATCTCTAGAATATATAAAGAACTCAAAAAAATTAACACCAAAATAACAAATAACCCCATCAAAAAATGGGATAAGAACTGAACAGACACTCTACATAAAAAGAAATACAATTGATCAACAAATATATGAAAAGTGTTCAACATCTCTAGCAATTAGAGAAATGCAAATCAAAACTACTCTAAGATTTCATATCACTCCTGTCAGAATGGCAATCATCAAGAATACAGGCAACAATAACTCATACATTGCTGGTGGCACTGTAAATTGGTGCAACCACTATGGAAAGCAGTATGGAGATTCCTCAGAAAATTGGGAATGGAACCACCATTTGACCCAGGTATCCCACTCCTTGTTTTATACCCAAAGGATAAGCATACTATAGTGATGCAGCCACATTAATGTTTATAGCAGTTCAAATTCACAATAGCTAGAGTATGGAACCAACCTAGGTGTCCCTCAATAGATGAATGGATAAATAAAATGTGATATATATATATAGTCAATAGAATATTACTCAGCTTTAAAGAAGGGTAAAATTATAGCATTTACCAGTAAATGGTTGGAGTTGGAGAATATCATGCTAAGCAAAATAAGCCAATCCCACAAAACCAAAAGCCCAATGTTTTCTCTAAAATGCAGATGCTAATTCACAATAAGACAGGGAGCACTATGCAAGAGTAGCGCTACCTTAGAATTGGTAGAGGGAAATGATGGGAGGAAAGGGAGGGAAATGTAGGGATAGGAAATATAGTAGAATGAAAACACATATATACTTTATGTATATGTGTGACTACATGACCAATATGATTCTGCAACATGTACACTGAGAAAAATAAGAAATTATATCCCATCTATGTATGATATATCAAAGCATTCTACTGTCATGTATAACTAATTAAAAAGTTTTAAAAAAATTTAAAAGATATATAGATGTGATAGGAAGAAAAACATAATTATATATGATGTATTAATATATAATTATATATTTAATTAATATGTCTACAAAACGAGGTTCTGATAAACATATACATTATAAAATGACTTAAATAAGCAAGATACAGTAATTAAGATATGATTCATCTTGTATAAATACTATTTGAGTGTGTGTGTGTGTGTGTGTGTGTGTGTGTGTGTGTTTGTGTATGGGTAGGGGCTGTGTATGAACTGTCTCTATTTTTCAGAACAGTATGTTACTATTTTGAAGATTATTTTTCCAGTATATGTTGAAATCAGACAGTATGATATTTCCAGCTTTGGTAAAATTGCTCAGTTGGCAATTTTTAATCTTTTGTAGTTCTATATGTATTTTAGGATGGATTTCTCCTATTTCAATGAAAAACATCATTGGGATTTTGGTATAGCTTGTATGAATTTGTAGAACATTGTATGTAGAGATGTTTTAGCAATATTAATTAGTTCAACCATGAACATACAAAAATCTTTAAATTTATTTGTGTCTTTAATTTTCATCATTGTTTTTTTTTAATTTTTTTTTTATTATTTTGCAGTTCTGGGGATTGAATCAGAGCCTCATGCATGTTAGGCAAGCACTCTACCACTGAGCCACATCCCAGTTCTATCAAGGTTTTTAGTTTTTTTTTTTTTTTTTTTTCACTTTCTGTATTTGTTCTTAAATTTCTTTGTTTAAATTTATGCCTAAAAATTTTAATTTTTGATGTCATTTTAAATGGGATTGTTTTCTTAGATAGTTCATTATAAGCCCCAAATGGGTCTAATAGACATATACAAAATATCTCAACCAATAGCATCAGGAAACATTCTTTTCAAGAACACAGGGTATATTTTCCAAGATAAATCATACATTGGGAACATGTTTAAAATTTTTGAAATTATAATAATTATCTCTGATTGACATATACTATGTATCTAGAAATCAGTAACAAGACAAAAACTGAAAATAAGCATATATGTGGAAATTAAAATCATGCTGCTGATTGATCAATGAAGACATTAAAAAAGAACTGCAGGGCTGGGATTGTGGCTCAGTAGTGGAGTGCTCACCTAGCATTTGCAAGGCCCTGGGTTTGATCCTCGTCACCACATTAAAATAAATAAATAAAATAAAGGTGTTGCATCCAACTACAACTAAAAAATAAATATGAAAAAAGAAGAATTGCAAAGTATCTAGGGAAAAATGAAAATGAAAATACCACCTACCGAAACAAAGAATGCATGACACAAGCAGTTCCAAGAAAGAAGTTTATAGTGATAGATGCCTATATTGAGAATAAAGAAAATTTTCAAATAATCTATTAGTAGAGCCGAAGTGAAAAAAAAAAAACTGAGAGAAAAGTTAACAGAAGAAAAGAAACAGTAAATGTTAGACCAAAGATATACTAAATAGAGACTAAAATAACAGAGGAATAGATCAGCTAAACTGAGTTGTTTCTTCTGAAAAGATAAAATTGATAAATTTTGGTCGAATTAAGAAGAAAAGAGTGGCGATAAGTAAAATTCTAAATGACAGAGGAGACATTATGCTTGATAACACAGAAATTTTTTAAAAAGTATCATAAGAGATTATATCCCCCCAAAACTATAAAATTAGTAAACAAGTTTAATAAAGTTACAGGATACAAAATAAACATGTAAAAAACATATTTGTTTTGTTTTTAACAGGACCAGGAGATTCCATAGTCAGTCTCTTATGTGCTGGTTTTACTGTCTTGATCTCTGTATTCATAGCCCTTCATAGTTCCTTTTTGTCATATGGGTTGCAGTACAAATGGCCTGCCACAGAAAGATCTTTGAATTCTAAATGTAAGGAAATAACCTGCCATGCTGTCATTCTTTATGATATCACACAAAATTATCACATTATATAAAAGCATCAATGATATGATTAGTTATAGATTACTAATTTCCACTGACAAGAAAGTAAGGTCCTTGAAAACAAGGGAAGTGTCTGTTTTGCTCCTTCATATATCCTCAGAACTTAAAATGGTGACTGTTAATAATAAACACATGGAAATGTTTGTTGAATTAAAAAAATGAATAAATAAATAATATTTGAGAGGCTCTAATTACATGTTACATATATAAGTTTATGAATTGTAGATAATCATTAAGCATCATTGAATAAAATGTTATTAATCTGTAGATATGTTAACTCTTTCTTGCCTTTGAAAATTTTGGATACTTTAGCCACCTGCAATATGTTTTGAATTTAAGAGTTGATGTAATACAAAACAAATCACAATTCAAATTTCTCTTCAGAAACAAATTATTTTATATCGGTTTACCACATAGTGGAAAAAATACTGATTTTTATTTTTAAATAAGAATTTCTTATTATTTTGCAAATTTTCAAAATTCAAATTATCACCACATTTTTTCTTTTGTGCTTTGCCTCTATTTTTATTTTGAAATATAATTGTAAATGTAGAAGGTGAAGAAACACTTTTTGCAGCATCGAAGGGAAAGAAGTTCATGTTCAAAAATAAAAATGTTCATTAACATGCAAAGAAAAGACCTGATGTGTGGTGTGCAAAGGCTCTGTTCCTTGCAATTATAAACTTGTAAAACACTAGTTAAATGGTAGTATATTTCACAGTCTTTTATCTTCAGAGATTGAGTTTTAGCTATGATTTCTTTCCTTTTTTTTTTTTTTTTTTTTTTGCTTGCTACTTTAGAGGAAATTAAAAGATCAGACAATATTGTAAAAAAAAAAAAAAAAAAAAAAAATCCTGAACCTATTAAAGAAAACTTCACTTGTATCATGAGTTGGTGTGGATAAATTTCTTGCTTCAATCATTGACTTTGGAAGTCTTTATTTTATTTTATTCAGTGGCTTTGTCTTCTATATACTGTAAAAACCTAACAGGAACACCTGCGACATATTGAATAAAGCTGTTCAATGACGCTTTGCAGCAGGCTGGGTACTGGGCTTACAATGCTTGTTGTTTATCTATGTTTTGTGAAACTTCATAGCTCATTATTATTTATTGGTATATAAGCCACAGATGTTTAAGAAAATTCACCATTAACCTATAAAGGTACTTTCTGGGAAACTACATCCGAAGCAGTTAACAAAATACATTGTGTTGTTTTTCATATAATTATTTATAAAAAAGTATTTGAAGAAAATACTTTAACCTCAAATGTATATGAATTATTGCTTTACATTTTGCCTCCGTAAATATGTAGTGTATAAGTAAAATAATACAACAAAAAGTCTTGACACCATCTCTTGAAATATATTATTTTGAAATTGTAGATGATTTAGCTTTTCATTATCATAGAATAAATCTGGATTGTTATTTATATCAAACAGAAATTATCAAAATTAAACTATAGGCAATGGAGTCTCTCAATATTATTTCATATAAATATATTTAATACTCGCAAATATTCAAAATAGTTTGTTTAAAGTGTAAACTTGGACCTTTCTGTGTAAAATAATATTACTGAAGATGAAAATTTGTTTTGCAATTATTCATAGAATTTATAAGTATTCTAAATTAACATTAACAATAGCATAACATTTCATTAATTTATTCTTTCATCCCTTGTACATCCATTAGTATCATTTCTGCTCTAGGCACAAAAATGCAATCATTAATATATAAATAATTTCTGTTTTCAAGAAGTGGTCAATAAATTTTAAGTATATTTCTCTTTATAAAAATTTTCAAAGCAGATTTCAGTTTTCTGTTCCATGATATAAAGATCCTGAAAGTTTTTTCTCCATCCTCAAAATAAATTAAAAACAAGTAGATCATCTTATATTCTTAGAAGTGACATCACAGGGCAAACCATTGCCCACACTATATGAAAGGGAGATAGATACTGAGAACCATACTTAGAGCAGAAACTCATAAGCAGAAACTTCCACTGGAAACAGTGCTGGGGTAAAAAAAAATATGAACTCTAATTGATGAATTGCTAGTGACTCACTGCAGACAAGTCTATGATAAAATCTCTAAAAGACAAATTTGTGGGCACAGCATGCTGCACTATTGCTAGATTTACCTGCAGAAGCTCAACCACACCTTCACAGTGAATAGTAGGGGAAAATTTCATCATTCTTTTGGCAAGAGAAAGGGTAGAGGGAACATTATAAAACATAACAAGGTATTTTATCAATAAGACCAATAATAAATTATTTTCTGTGAGCCTAAACTACTGGGGTTTTATAAAAGTTTTGTCTACTTGAGGAAATAGAAATCCCTAATTCTACCTCTTCTGTTCATCCTGCCTCAACTAAGAGAAAACAAAGAATCAAACAATAACAACAAAAAGTCTGAGAAGTTCACAGTCTAGGGACACAGGCTTATCAAAAGACTAAAACCTCATAACAAAATTATGGAATGCACTCTTTCTCTCACAGCATACCACCAAGTCACTAAGGGTCTATTTACCATAGTTGATTTACCACAAATAATATCCACTTTTCAGAACTTTACAAAGCATGCCCAAAGGCAATAAACACATGTTGGAGAAAATGAACAAATATCAGAACTAGAGTCAGATATGGCAGGAATGGTGAAACTACAAACCCGACATTTTAAAAAATTATGATTATCATGCTTATAAAATGCTTTAGTGGAAAAGAAGACAAAAATCTAATAACAGATGGAAAACATAAGAGAGAAGAATTCCAGGAAAGAATAGAAAATAATGCTAGAGACCAAAAATGCTGTAACAGAAATAGTTTACACTTTGATGGATATTAGTCAACTAGATGTGGCTAAGGAAAGAATCTCCGAGCATTGATAATATAAAAAAAGAAATTTTAAAAACTGTAAAACAAAGATGAAATTAAAAAAAAAAAAACAAGAAATAATGTCCAAGAACTTTGGGATAATAATGAAAGGTGTAATACACACATAATGAGAATACCAAAAGGAGAAGAAAGAGAGAAGGAACAGATGTAATATTTGAAATATCAATGACTAATAATTTCTGTAAATTAATATAAGACAACATATCACATATCCAGGAATCTCAGAGAATGCCAAGTCATATAAATCAAAGAGAACTGCATTTAGTGACATCATATTCAAATTTAATAAAACAAGTGAAAAGAAAAATCATGAAAGTAGCCAGAGGAGGAAAAATTTGTTATCTAAATTGGAGCAAAAATGAGAATTACATGTAACTCCTAAGAACCAATAGGAGCAACAAGATAGTTGTGTGAAATATTTAAAGTGTTGAGAGAATAAAATCAACACATAAATATGTATGGTGAGAAAAATATCCCTCGAAATTGAAGGAGAAAAAAGGACTTTCTCAGGAAAAACAAAAATTGAGGGAATTCATTGTCATTAGACCTGCCTTAGCAGAAATATTTAAGAAAAATCTGAGAAGGAAATTAATAAAGAAGAAAAACATGAATACAAGTAAGGAGAGGAAGAATATCAAAGAAAGAATAAGTAAATATAAGATAAAAACTTTAATTTTTCTTATTTTTAATTTTGATCTAATACATAACTGTTCCAATTAATAATGCCAGCAATTTATTTGGCTATGCATATAATATGCATGTATGATTATGTATAAGTAATGATGATAATGGCAAAAGAAAGGAATAGGAATATTTTGTTATTATAAGTTACTGTATTACCTGTGAAGTGGCATGATGTTATTTAAAAACAGATTTAGATTGATTATAAATGTATATTGAAAACTTTAGAAAAATCACTAAATATTTTTAAAAGTATAATTGATATGCAGAGAAATGGGAAAAAAATAGAGTCATCTGAAATGCACAATTACAACCATAAAAAGAGAAAGAGAGGCTAGGGTTATGGCTCAGTGTTAGAGGGTTTGCCTAGGATGAGTGAGGCCCAGAGTTTGATCCTCAACACCACATTAAAACAAGTAAACCACAACAAGCAAATAAATAAAATAAAGGTTAAATTCTTTAAAAATAAATAAATAAATAAGGCAGAAGACGTGCAGAAGAGAAAATAGAAGTAAAGAATCAGGTCAAAAATAGAAAATTAAACCAATACAATAGGTATGTTAATCAGATTTTTCATCAATGTGACAAAATTATCTGCCAACTTAGAGGAGGAAACATTTCATGGTTCATGGTTTCAGACTTTCATTCCCCAGTCAGACAATACCATTGCTCTGGGCTATCAGTAAGGTAGAACACCATGGTTGAAGGGCATGGCAGCCAGGAAGGAGAGAGAGAGGGGTGGGGAGGGCTGGAACACACCCCTAGTTATCTACTTCCTCTAGCAATGCCCCACCTGCCTCCAATTACCACCTACTTAGTCCATTTGATTGAGGATGCACAAATTAGGTTTTAGGTATCATAATCTAATCATCTCATCTATGAGCATACCTGCCTTAAAACACAAGTTTTGGGGGGCATACTTCATATCAACCTAAACCAAAAGAGTAAAAATTACCCCAATTATATCAATAACCAATTTAAATATCAATGATCTAAATGCAACAATAAATGATCCAGCAGGCAGAAAATCTAAAAGGACATTGTCAAACTTAATAGCCCCATCAACAAACTGGAAATAACTGACATCTATAATTTATTTCATCCAACAATAGAAAATTATACATTTTCCTTGATCTCATATGGAAGATTAATCAAGTTTAACCACATTCTTGGACACTAAACACAACTTAACATATTTAAAATAACAAATCATACATTGTCTATTCACAGACTACAATGCAAATTAAATTTGAAATCAGTTACAGAAAATAGTTGGAAATTCCAAAATCCTTGGGAATTAATCTACACATTTATATAGAACACATGGGCCAAAAAAGAAATATCAAGATAAATATAAAAATTATTGGTAAATTATTAGTAAATAAATATTAAAATACAATGTTCATAAGTTAGCTTTTATGGAGTATTTCCTCAGGTTCAAAAATTTGTGAGATGAAGGGAAAATAGTGTATAGTAGAACATATATACAATTGAATAAATATATCAGAAAAGAAGAAAGTCCTAAAATCAATCACATAAGCTTAGAATTTGTAAAAGAACAAATTAAATTCAAAATGAGCAAAAGAAAAAAAAGTAATAAAAGAGTGGAAATTAACAAAATTGAATATAGAAAAATCAATGGAGCTTGATCAAATCAAAGGCGAGTGCTTTACAAAAATCTATACAATCAATAAGCCTCTAATCAGAGTAATAAAAAAGTGAAGACACAAAGTTACTAATATTAAAAACAGAACAGGAGAAATAATTACAGATTCATGGGCATTAAAAGGATAATAAAGAGATATTAGGCATAAGTCTATGGTTAAAATTTGAGCTTATGGATAAAAATGATCAGTTTATTTAAAGGAAAAAATACCTGCCAAGACTAACATGAGATGAAATAAACAATCTAAAAAGTCATATATATTAAAGAAATTGAATCAACAAATAATCTTCCAAAAAAGAGAGCACCAGACCCAGATGTGTTCATTGGTGAATTCTAACCCTTGAGTAAATTATACCAAAACTTTTTACCAGAAGTAGAAGCAGAGGTAATATTACCCAATGAAAACTTTGAGATTAGCCTTTTCTCTAATATAAAAAACAAATAAAGGCATTAAAAGAAATAAAAAAAAACCTTACATACCAACATCTCTCACTAACAGTTGCAAACATTCTAAAAAAATTAGCAGATTAAATTTGACATAAAACAATTATAAACCACAACCAAGTAGGATTTCTGCCTTGTATATAAGGCTAAATAATTTTTTCATAATCAGTCAACATATCAGTAAGCAAAAGAAGAAAAAATATGATAATATCAGTAGTTGCAGAAAAAAGCTTTTGACCCTATCCCAAACCCAGCCATAGTAAAAATTTTCTGCAAACTAGAAATAGCTATGCTACTCCAAAATGATAAAAAGAAATCCAATAACACACACAAAATTTATAACTTTCACCATATTTGATGAGAAATTAATTTTTCTCACTAAGATCAGAAACAAGGATGTCTCTTCTTACCACTGTTTCAATATTTAACTGAAAATCTAGCTAATGCAATAAGTTATCAAAAAAAAAGGAGAAACACAAAGAGTTTGAGGTAAAATTGTCTTGTTTGCAGATATGATTATCTACAGAAAAAGTACAAAATTCAACAAAATCTTCTAGAACTAACAAGTGATTATAGAAAGGTGTTAGGACACAAAGTTAACATATGAAGGTCAATCATTATGAAAAAATCATTTTTCCAGCAAAATAGAGTAGAATTTGAAATTTAAAATAAAATCCCCATTTACATTAGCACACTCCCCAAAATTAAATGTTTAGATGTGGATCTACTTTCTATATAATAATTCATCTCTTAATGACGGTGATATATTGCATCATTGAGCAACTTTATAATTGCTGTGAACATCATAGCCTACATTTACCCAAACTAAGATGATTACAAATCACTAGGAAATATAATCTTTTAGAACCATGGTCATATATGCATCCATACTTGGTCAAAACATTACTACCTGACACATTTTTACACATGTAAAATTGATAGGAGGAAGACTACAAAGCTGTGATGAAAAACAATAACAAAAAAAAAAATAAACGGGGAGCTATTCCATGTTCATGGGTAGGAAGATTCACTACTCTCAAGATGTCAGATTCCAACTAGATCAATAAACTTAATGTAATCTCAGTCAAAATTACAGCCAATTTTTTGTAAGTATTAACAATTTTTTTCTAAAATTTCTATGGAGAGGCAAAAGATCCAGAAAGCCAACTCAGTATTGAAGAAGAAAAATAAAGTTGGAGGAGTACAAAGATGAAATTGAAGATTTACTATAAAATTATAGTAAGCAATACAATGTGTTAATGTAGAAAGTATAAACAGATTAATGGCATGAAGTACAGAGACCACATATGTAAAATTGTATAAATATTGCCAATTGATCTCTGACAAAGGTGCACAGGAAATACAATAGAGTACAAGGTAGCACTTTTAACAAATGGTACTGCTAAAACTAAACCAATTAGACATCCAGATTGAAAAAAAAAAATCTAGTTAGAACTTTTGTTCTTCACACACACAAAAAAAATCACAAACTGAATCATAGACCTAACTATCATCCACTAAATTATAAAACTCTTCATAGGAGAAAACTTAGATTACCTTGCATATGGCAAAGATTTATATATATATATATATATATATATATATATATATATATATATATATATATATATGACACCAAAGGTAATTGAACATGAAACAAGCAGGTTATCATCATTAACATTAAAAAAAAACCCAAAACAAAAAACTTCTGTCTTACCAAATAATGTCCCAACAAAGAAAAACTACAGACTGGGTAAAATGTACTTGCAAATGGCAGATGTGATAAAGGACTATTATCAAAATATATATAGTACTCAAAATGCCACAATAAGAAAACAATATGATTTTAAAATGGGCAAAAAAAAAAAAAAAAACAAGGAAACACCTCAGCAAGAAGCTATACAGATGGCAGATAAGCATATGAAGACATGGTCCTTATCATGCTATTAAGGAAATGAAATTAAAAACAATAATATGATAACAATACATATTAGAATTGCTAGAATCTAAAATATTGACAATACAAAAAGCTGGTGAAAATGTGAAACAAAGTGAACTCTCAGTTTTGCTAGTGGGAATGCAAAACAGGAGAGCCACTTTGGGAAAGAGTTTATCAGTTTCTTTCCAAATTTTCCACTCTTACCATATAATTCAACAATCATGTTCCTTGGTATTTACCCAAATTAATTTAAAACTTCCAATGTACACACAAGAACCTCTACATAGATACATTTATTCTCCCTATTAATTGCCAAAATGGAATATCAACCAAAACAAAATTCAGTAGGCAAATAGATTAATTGTAGTACATCTGAACAACGGAAAATTAATTACTTGTAAAATCAAATGAGAAACCAATCTTGAAAAGATATGGTGGAAGTTTAAAATGTTTATGACTAAATGATAAAAGCCAACATGAAAAGGCTGCATACTGTATGATTCCAACAAATGACATTCTCAAAAATACAAAACTATGAAGAGTAAAAAGGTCAGAGGGTGCCAGGTATTAGTGGGGAGAGAGAATAGGTAGAAAACATAAATTTTAGAAAAGTGAAGCTCCTGTATAGATACTACAATGGTGGATATATATAATTATACTTTGTCCAAATCCATAGAAAGTAACACACCAAGAAAAAATCCTGATATAAATTATTGACCTTGGATTATTAAAATGTGTCAATTTGTTTGATTATAACAAATGTACCACTGAGAGATAGTGTGGGAATTTTTCAGGCGAGGAAACAGGGTATAGTGGAATTCTATACTTCCTTCTCAATTTTTCTGTGAACCTAAAGCTACGCTAAAAGTTAAGTTTCATTATGTTTTTAAAATTGCAAAAAAAAAAAGTCTTAGAAATTTGTGAATTCTTATTAGATAATTTTAAAAGACATGTTTCATCACCTATAAAGGCAAATACTAACAATCAGTAATTTCCTTTTTTCTACTCATATCGAAGTAAACTTAAAATCATTCACATCATCGGTTTGTGAATGGCTTTAAATGATCAAGATTCTAAGCAGCAGCCCCAATGATTCAGTACCCTGTGCACTACTCTAGTTTCTCATGAATAAATTTACGAAGTGAGAGAAATGTAGCAGTATGTAGAGTGAAGGGAAGGTGGTAGTGATATATAATGATAGACAGATGATAGAGATAAAGACAGATAAAGACAGGTATCCTGATTACAGAGGTAATAATGCGTAACACTGATTTCTAAAATTTAGTAAGGCTATATCTGAGAACCAAGGCACCAGACCACAGATACTATTAAATTCTGTCAGAATTTCCTGATGAGTCAGATACATCCTTAAAATCTTTCTCAACACTGTGATCCAGGAAATCACTTACAGAGCCATGGATGAACAAATTCAACCAATATTTATTGAACTTTACCTAACCATAGGGTAGGATGTATGAGGTTAATTTTATTGCAAAGAAGTTGTTTAGAAAAAAAAATTTTTGCAGATAAAAGAGTATATCTGAAAATTTTTAAGGTACTTCTGAAAAAAAAATGACATCTATAGATGGATAAAAATCTGTACTAAAACATTTCCAAAAATTACTTGGTTTGGATAGAAAACTAATAGGGAAATACAAACTACTAATGGAACAAAACCAGCCTCAGCTACTTAGTGAGGTCCTAAGCAACTTATGGAGACCCTATCTAAAAATATAAAAGGCGAATCATATGGATATGATTCTGTAGTTGAGCTCCCATTGGCTCAATCTCTAGTATTAAAAAAAAATGGATTTTTCATTTTGGATAAGGTAAAAGCAAAAACAACAATAAAAAAATCAATTCTACTAACTAAACTAAAAGTACCATTAGACTGAAAATAGTGATCATCTATCTTTTAAATGTTCCAACAAAAACAAAGAGAGAGAGAGAGAGAGAGAGAGAGAGAGAGAGAGAGAGAGAGAGAGAGATAAATGTACTTAAGTCACACTATGCAGAGTTTAGAAATGAGACAAACTTCTGATAATAATGGTTGTTTAAGCATTAGAATGGACTACACTAAGAGACTCTTTCTAGAAGGTTTCAAATAGGACAAGTACTTATCGGTCTTCCCTGAAGAGTTACTGTTACTTAGGATCAGAATAACAACGTGTTGATTTTTTAATCTGCCTCCACAACGTTCCACAGGGACTTTTAATAAATATATTAAAATTGGACACAATGCACAATTTTGATGGTACTGATGGATGTGCATCTGCTTAACTGAAATGCATGTTTGTGTAGGGAAGTGTGTGGGGCAGGAGGCCAGGGACTAGAATGGAATGAAGGTATGAATAGTCTTACTCTTTGAAGCTAGTTTTCCCTTCCATATCTGTGGTCCTGAACTTTTGATGACTTCCTCGTTTTTCTTAACCCTGAGAGACAGTAAGACTTCCCTAGCTTTTCTCAGTAGTGAGGAGTCTTGTTGTAGATGATGTTTGTTTTGATTCTTTTCTTGAAGTACATGTTTTATTTTTAACCATTTCAGAACAAACTGATTTCATGACTGATGCTTACAAATATAGAAAGCTGATTCATGCAGGCTAATTAAGAAACAATTTAGATTTTTTTTTAACCATCATCTATAAAATTGAGAAGAAAATGTACTTTCCCTTTTCCATTTATTCTAAGCTTAAAATTAAAATTCAGAATCATTTAGTTTGCATCATCTATGAAGTTCATTTTCTTGCTCATCCCTCATACATACAAATGCCATTCACAAGGGAAGAATTTCCCTCATTAGAGTAAACAAAACAATTTAAACTTTTGCTTAAGACTGTTATGCTCCCTACATGATTAAATAGTTGCTGTACTAATTAATATGCCTGATGTGAATACTCTTCAGTCCCTTCAAGAACAGTTATTTTTAAAACTAATCAGTGTCTATCTGACTATAATCAATTCAGCCAAACATAACAGTACTATGAATTAATGCTTCCTCTCATGCCTACACCCAAAAAGTAAAATTTAAAATGTAGAACCAAGGAACATCTTGTTTTGTTATATGAGAAGAGATATCAACTCTTCAAATTCTTATATATGAATTGCTTAATTTATTTTAGTTTAACAGATAAGTATAAAAAAACACTGAGGTTTTCTGGAGAAATATACTCTATAGTTCCATCAAAGTTTATTGTTTATTGGGATAATTTATTTTTTACTTTAAGTGATTACTTATAAAAAAATAAACTTTATATGAGAGCAGATCATCAAAGAGTCAAAATAAATTCTTTATAAAATTTTTATATACATTATTTATTTGTTTTGTGCCCTAAATATACATTGCTTTAATGGCTTCTTACAATGCACACAAAGTTGTAAGTGTTAGGTATAGTCCTTTAGGTTTTAAAAATTTCATACCTTTATGTTTATTTTATCAATAAGTAATATACTGCCTCATATTCTTTTAAAATGTTTAAAGCACCTCCTCTAAAACAAACCAAAAAAAAAAAAAAAACACCTAGAACTACAATTAAATGCAAATTAAATGCATATGAAAATTTTAGTATTAAATTATTTCTCTAGTAGGAAACTAGAATGTCATATATATATTATATATATATATATATATATATATATATATATATTTTTTTTTTTTTTTTCTTTCTATAGTTAATATTGGTCATTCTGCAGTCAGACTTCTCCAATGAAGCTCTATAGTATACAACACTGGGTGTGGCCAGAAGCATGGCATCCTTAGCTTTGGTTTAATCTCACCATGCTGCTCACCAGCTCTGTGACTTTGCAAAGACATTTGATCTCTGAAAGCCTGGACTTCTTCATTTTAAAATGGTAATAATTATGGTATCTACTTCAAAGGACTGCTCTAAGCTAATGTGATCAAGTCTTTTACAGTACTACCTGACAATTTATGAACACATAGTAATTGTTAGCTATTCTTTTAGTTCTATAGTTATTAGTATATATTAATCAAATGAAAAATAAATATATTAAAAATTGGAAACATCACCAGCCATAGAGAAAATCAATATTTAAAAGTGTAATGTCACTAGCACCAGGGATTTCAGTAATTAAGAAGTATCTGTCTATCCATCTATTGTACTTAAGTTTACAGGAGAAAACAGATGGAACACTCAAATTAGAATGTTTAAAGAAAGGTTGTAAAAAAGGACTACTTACAAATATATGGGCAAAACCTAGGCACTAAAAGTGCCCTGAGCTAGTAACAATGGAGTCCTTTAACATTCTCTAATGAGAAAGAGTGAGCAGTCACCAAAATCTGGTGATTAAAAGGATTTTGTTGATACAGCTACATGATAGGAACGGAGACCTCTGTTCAACAGAAACAGGCAACCTGCTAAGTTTCTCCATATTATATGTCAGAGAAATAATCTTTCAAAAATCATTGTCCTCATTCCCTCTAATACTTCTCTTAGCGGAGAAGAAATGTTGCTCTTAGTGGAAATTCAACTGGAAGTCAGGGGGCAAAGGAGCCCACTGATGAGTTACCAGAGGCCAAACTTCCAGGGATAAAGATAACAGACTGTATCTACAGGAGATAACAGAATCCAACCTCCCCTGTCTTAAATCAATAAATCTCTCTCTCTCTCTCTCTCTCTCTCTCTCTCTCTCTCTCACACACACACACACACACACACACACACACACACTATTGAATACTTGAGAATATTAATTTTACTTCTGGAGAATATGAATCTCTACATATTAAAATAATTAGAAGTCAATAAACACCTCAAATTTTCAAAAAAAATGCCAGTGTTTACTTAGTTTAATGCTTTACTTAGTCCATAAATAAGCATAAGTTTTTCATTGAAGATTTTATTCTTACAGCTGAGAATTATTCCACTGTAAAATCTTCACCATCTCCTTTAATTTCCCAAACCTTTTATGTTGAAAACAATGATCCTCCTGAAAATTCAAATAGTCCTAGAAGAAGGTTAGAAAAATTAATATTCTAAATTGTGACTAAGAGAAAAAGAGTGGGAAAATTGGCTCATGAATGGACAAAGAAAAAATTACAAAAGAAAAAATTCAAGTAAAGGAGGTATCAAAGTTGCTTTTACCTTAATGCGGCCTTTGTGGACTTTCTAAGTGCCCTATGTGGCTCCTTTCACTCAGGGGCATGTTTGTATAGCCTTTTTTTCTTGTTTAAATTTATAAAGTTAATACAGGTACATGAATTAAAATTCAAACTTTATTATAAAAATTAAGATAAGACACACTCGTCTTCTGATTTAACTTCCCCTTGAATACTCTCTCCATGGAGGACATAAAATATATTTTTTATTTTAAAATTTTCTTATGTTTGCTTCCTTGTTTTTACCTATTCTTCAAATTCTATTTCATAATTTTAAAACTGAGAAATGCATAGGAACGAACAGAAATTGCCTCATAAAACTTCTTTTATACTTTCACTTATTGATTGAGTGAATTTTTTATTTATGTGTAAACAATCTAGACTATCAATGTGAGGTAGAATAGAAGAAATAAGAAGTAGGTAGAATGGATACATAAAAGAATGGCAGGAAAATGAAATTTTCATTCAGAAGTTATGTAAATTTTCAGGTAAGCCAGTCTTTTCTCCAGGAATGTCACTCCCAGATTCCTATAAATCTAACTCTGCATTGTTAATTCATTCTCAATAAATAGATTAAGTAAAGAGATATATGATATTTTGAGAAACGTATAATTGAGGGAACTTTCTGGCACTATCTACCAAGGAGATAAAGAAAGCCACACCAGCTCTAGGTCCACATAAGGACCAGACCACTAGAAAATGCGTTGAGGCTACCAAACTGCTGTCATTCCCACATACCTTCCTATGACCAGCCCTAAGTAATCTGCATTTAAAAAGAAGAGTTCAGGAATCCCCAAAAGGTATCTCTCATTCACAAGATGGCCTGCATTTTTTCTTGAATGTGTATCTACTTTGTTAAATAAATGTCTGACTGGCATCTGCTAGAAATCTCTGTTCTGTTGTCAAGAGCCCTACTGATCCTAAGTCAGGTTTCCACTACTCTCTGGAAACTCCTTGCCTCATTCTTCAGACACCTCTTCTTCTGCGACAAATAAGTTATCTAACTATTTTACTTAGATCCGAAGTTGCCTAACTATTAGTGATAACTATTGTACACTTTAAAATGAGAGGTATATCATACACTTAAAAGAGATTAAAACACAATAGCTAAGAAATGCCTAATAATGATTAGGCTTGTTGGCACATAGCTAAAAATAACAACAATACTAATATTAGCAACAGCAACAATTCTTAGATCATGTTTATATTTTCTGTGTATTAGCTCACTTAATTCCTAAAAGAACCTCACCTTACATCATATGACTACTCTTGCCTCCAATTATGAAGAGGAATGATAAGGTAACAAAGATCTTTTGAGATTTGTCCAGGCACATAAAGCTAGCAGGTGTCACATAAACTGACTCCCAAGGACTATACCACAAAGTAAATGGTAGTAAACAAGAAGGTAAAATTTAGACTGATTTTTAAACTGTCTTGTACCTTTAGACAGTAAAGGAAATTAAAAGACATTGGTCAATTAGAGAAATTAATGTGAGCAAAATAATGAAGACAGAAATGAACATGGTGTAGCACTTCTGCATTGTAGCAGGTATGTCTCATAGCATTGAGAAACTGTGTCTGATTACATTGTATGACTAGCTATTTGGAAAAAAGCACAAATAAGAAGTTGGTAGTGACTGATGAGAATTTATTTCAAATTTAAATAAGTTTTGTAAAATGGTTGGTTGTAGATTGTGGTCACCTTGAATGGAAAATTAGAGCAATAAATTTGGTTTTAAATGTGAAGGTAATTGAACATCTCCTGAAGAAAGTCTTTGCTTATGTGCAACACAATCTTCAGGTAAAAGTATTCACATAATATTCATTTCCAGTAGGGTTTTTTTTTTTTTTTTTTTTTTTTTTGTGTGTGTGTGGTTTAGAGATAGTCCTGAAACAAGTAAAGAAATATACCACATAGCTAACTGAAGACACTTTAAAATTTTCAATGCTACAGTCACGACACAATTCAAAAGCACATGAATAATTTTAACTCAGCATTTTTTTAGTTAATAAAAATCCATTAATTGGAAATTTTTGAGGTAATAGACTTACAAAGAAACAGTGATGGCTTCTTAATCTACTTTGATATACACATAGGATTCAACTGCTTTAAATCAGCAAAAAGTATCTTTATTCAAATTCAAGTGCTCAGCAATTTATTCTAAAATCACTGAAATCTTTATATTTGATTATGTGACTTACCCTGGTTTATACCAATAATCACAGCCAGGCTTCCATAAAATTGAGAGGAAGAGCTATTTGTCTTGCAAATCTATTCTCATTCATTTTTCTCACCCTTCTTCTCTCCATATTACAGCTCCTGTAATCAATCTCTTTATTCCCTCTGCATCTCCATTGAGGAGGTCATAAAAGAAATTCCAACACATTTTCTAAAGTTGAATGAAGTATATCCAAAAGTTCCTTGAAGGTGTGTCTGAAATCCTATAATCTTATGAAAACTTATGGCTTACTTTATAAAGAAGAGATAGAGAGGCTAGTAATTGTCAAATGGAAATAATTTAATTAAACTATTCATATTTTAAAACTTCTGTAACTAAAATTAGGTGTAAAATTGAAATAATACTGTAATAAATAGTATAATATAATTCCTTTGTTTAAAGAAAGTGAGATGGAATTATCAAGGTTTCTGGTATACATTGATTAAATTATATGATAATAATTAATTGCCTTTGCATTTATATGAATATATTTAAATGCTTTAATCTTTGCATTGCTCGTGTCAAATATATAGTGTTTATTAGGTAGATAATAATATACTTCTATGAATGAACGATGAAAAATAAAACTGCAGCCAGGTGTGATGGCACAGGCCTCTAATCCCAGTGGCTTGGGAGGCTGAGGCAGGAAGATTACAAGTTCAAAGCCAGCCTTAGCAACTTAGTGAGGCCCTAAGCAACACAAGACTCTGCCTCAAAATGAAAAATAAAAAGGGCTGGGAATGTGACTTTACCATTAAGTGCCTCTGAGTTCAATTCATGTTGCCAAAAAAAAAGCAAAAATAATTTAAAACAGAATGAATTGAAATAATTACATGATCTGAATTTCAACTTGGTAGTTTTTAAGTTAATTTTAATACATATTTCTTTTTAGCAGTTATCAAAACTTTGATATTTTATCAATGATGTTTCTATATGATTCCTCTGCAAAAGGAGATAGACATAAAATCAGATTCTCTAATAGTAACTTTTAGTGAAAGATATGCAAAGCATTAATATGTTCACTGTCTGTATAGTATCTACCTCATACTATACTTATGCTAGCTAAATAATTTCAAACCATTAGAAAATAAGATAATTATCCATTAAATGGTACTTTTTAATTCTCTTCTTTTAGTTAGAACTGCATTTAAAATTCTATTACTAAAAATCTTATTCAATTATAGTCAGAAAAGAGTAGCTGTAGCTTTTGCTTTTTCCTTTTTCTAATTTTTTCCAGATACTGGGGATTGAACCCTAAAGCCATGTACCACTGAGATACAAACCTATCTCTTTTTATTTGATTTTGAGAGAGGGTCTCACTAAGTTGCTGAAGCTGGCCTCAAACTTGTGATCCTCCTGACTCAGACTCCCAGATTGCTAAGATTACAGGTGTGCCCCACCACACCTGACTTGAAGCCTTCTCTTTATAATTTATCACTCTAGGTAAAAAAAATTGAAATTCCTTTCCAGCATGAAGCTCAGGGATATCTTCAGTTGATTTTATTTAAGTTATATAGATAATTGAAAAGTTTGTTTCTTGACTTTTGTCTTGGCTTTCTCAACTCTGCATAATGATATTAGTTATAGATAGCATAGTGATTAAAAATTGGTTATTACATTTCATTGATTTAAGAATTTGTGTATTGTGCAATCTAAATACTGTGTAAATGTCCAAAGGAAATGAAATCAATATGAGAACATATCAACACTCTCATGTTTATTGCAACATCGAGTTATCCTAAGTTAACATCCATGGATAGTGATGAAGAAAATGTGATATATAAACACAATGGAATACTATTCAGTTCTAAAAAAAGAAGGGAATTCTATCATTTGTGATGGTGTGAATAAGCCAGGAGGATATTATCTCAAGTAAAATAATGCAGGAACAGAAATACAAATACAGCAAGAACCCCCCTCCTATATAGAACTTTAAAAAGTTGATCTTATAAAATTAGAAAGCTGAATGTAGGTCACCAGAGAATGTGATGGTTGGAATTGGGATGAGAACTGGGGAGATGTCAGTCATAGGATATAAAATTACAGTTAGGATGAGTAAGTTCAATAGATCTATTCTATAGCTTGGTGATTTTAGTTGATGATATATTGTAGTATTAAAAATTCTGAGAGCACATGTTAAATATTCTCATTATGAAAATGTTAAGTATGTTAGATCATAACATTAATTACATGATACATACATATAATTTGTTAATTTAAAATAAATAAATTTGACAAAACGAGCCTAAATGCTCCTAAGATTAGGTTACCAATTTCATTGTAAAAGAGTCAAAATTTAATAAACTTTAAGACAAGCACAGCTCACAAAATATAGCTGAAATTCCATAAAATTGTTGTTACTATATATAACTAATCTTTGTATTATTTTTCCATTTTTTAAATAAATAAAATGCATTCTTAGTATCCACTTTAAACATGTATAATAGTTAAATTGCATGCATATTGATGCATTTAAACTGTGAGAAGTTATGAAATGCTTATTACGTTCTTTGAGTGTGAAAATTATATTTTTTTAGTGCCAGTGGAAAGTAAAAATGTTTCTGGGTAGGTTTTTACATTTTCCCTAAGGATACAATCCTTTGTTGAATATTTGAAATTCAGCTAAGTATAGCAAAATTATATATAAGATGTTTTTAGCAATAGTGGGCCACAGCTGTAGCTCAGTGGTAGGGCATGTTTTCAGCATGCATGATGTCCTGGATTCAATCCCCAGTGTACACACTCATGCACACACAAAGATATGCTTAGCCTTAATCATGTGATCTTTTCATTTCATATATCAAAATGTCCAACATGTATGAAATTTACTTTGGGTTTGAAATTCATGTGCAAATAATGCTTTATAATTAAATGCCATTCAGTATAAAGCTGTTTTTCAGGTTAGAAAGCACAATTAGAATGTTTGACTGTAGCAGTCCACTATTTCATAAAATGGCACAAATAATTTTTCCTCTTATAATTCAGTCTTTTTTAAAGGCTTATAGTTTGTAATGTGACTGTATTTATACTTAGCATGATAAAGGCATCTGATGTGTGAAACATTTCATATATTCTTCCATAATATTTCATAAAACACTTTATTGCATAATTTTCAGAATTCTACTAACTCAGCCATCATGGTATTTCTTAGACAACATGGGTTCCCTCAAATATTATAATTATACTTTTTATTTTAAACAAAGTATTTCTATGAAAGAAAAGAGACATCAACCTCCAACTGACAGAAATATTTTTAAAATAATCATAGTGAAAAACTACTATGAACTATTCTGCCAAAGGAACACAATTAAATTGCTTTTGGGGTTTCATTATAACTAAGTTGTTTCTGTAAACAACTTTTTTTCTATTCACATTTTAAAAATATAAACTTTTCCCCTATTCATCTAAGTTTGATTTCCTTTACTGAGTCTCTTATTTATAAGAGAGCAATTTTCTAAATATTTACTATAGCAGAATATTTTAAAACATAAGATCCAGGACAACATGGGAAAGACTATGAAAAAGGAAAGATAGGTCAGGAGGAGAAAACAGACAATATTAAAATACACTTAATGATTTAGAGAAGTTTTAAAAACAAATAGGCATTTTTAATGGTAATTGGAAGAATGGGGTGGGGCTGGAATATTACTTCTTTCTTGGATACCTGATTAACCACCACAGTCAAGCCTTCTAAGTATCTACTTTTAATTAGTACCATTAATTTGTAATAAAATGTTTTCTGCATTGTAACACCTTTTGTGCTCTTGGGAACTCAATAACATTTTAAGCTTTTATTCTCTGCTATAATATAACCTCTATGAGAACACTGTTTGTTAGATGATTTTGATATGGAGTACTCTAGACTGAATGCTTGATTATCCCCAAAATTTATATGTAGATTCTTAAGCCCCAATTCAATTGTATCAAGAAGTAGAGCTTCTAGGAGGATATTAGATCATGAGCAGCCCGCATTAAAGGAATCAATCTCCTTACAAACAGAGGTGTTCCTAGCTCATTCCCCTTTTCTGCCATACAAAAGCAACCAAGAAAGACCCATCTTGGAAGCAGAAGAAGAGCCTTACCAGACAACAAGTCTGCTAGCATCTTGATCTTGGAATTCCCAACCTCCAGAACTGTGAACAAATTATCAGTCTGTGAATCTGTGCTACAAGTTATCAGTCTAAGGTATTTTATTTATTGGGCAGGACAAACTAAGACATGTAATAACCATTGACTCTCAAACTTGTATCCATAAGGTAATTTAAATACCTCTGCTCTCTATTAAATGCTTAGGTTTCAAAGCTTTAGAAGTTTTGCTGCTATATTTTGCATTTTTTACATGATTCTCTTTTCCTTGATACTTGAACTCTAAAAATATGTATAATTAAAGAATTTGCCACATTAAAACTAGAGAACAGAATACATCCAGTTTATGAAAACTCCAACTACTATATTCCTTTAATATGCTTGACATATTTTAGGCATCAGGAAAATTAACGTATCTTATATAGTGATTACTACCAGATAGATTTTCTTCTGAATAGAGAAACTCTTCAATTAACTTTTAACAATGTACACAATTGATTATATTTTCAGTGTTTTGGGTTAAAGAAAACTTTTTGTTGATGATACTGGGATTGAACCCAAGGGCACAATACCACTGAGCTACATACCCAATCCTTTTTATTTTTTATTTAAAGACAGGTTCTGGCTAAGTTGCTGATACTGACCTCAAACTTTCTATCTTCTTGCAACCCTCTGCCATATTGCAATTATTTTTGTCAATGTCTTAGCCTAATTACTACTAGTACACATTAAAGACAAACTGTCTTAATCATTTTAATATTTTCAGGGTCTCATAAAGTACCTGTATATCTTAAATATGTATGAATTATTTCTTGAAGAAGAAAAGGGTTGTCAACAACAAATACAAGTTCTTTACAGCAGACTTCATTTCCTTGTGTCTTATTTCAGCAGAATATGCATGATTTTGCAGATGGATAAACTAGAAATGGGAGGAAAATTGTGGTGGTTCAATATTCAACATTTGGCTTGTCTAGGAACTTAATGAACTTTTAAAAAAAAATACTTTGTTTTTTAGTTGTTGATAGACCTTTATTTTATGTATTTATTTATATGTGGTGCTGAGAACCAAACCCAGTGCCTTACACGTGCCAGGCAAGTGCACTACCGCTGAGCCACAATCTCAGCCCCAATAATGAACTTTTTACACAATTCTTAATTTGTAAAAATAACAACACTTATAACTAGTCTGATATGAAACACACTAAACTCAAATTAAATTCAAGAGCCAGATAAAGAGCATAGAACAGTCCTTGAGCTGATATGATTTCATTTTTATTGCAGAATAAGTGAAGGTTTAGTCAGCACAAAAATAGTTATTATTTTGAGTTTCACATTCTAATTTGAATAAATTGATTAAAATTATTTTATGGCATTTTTTTGGCAAAATGCTGAGTTTTCATGTCAAAAGTAAAAAACAAGAAATATCAAAGTCTGAGGAAATGGACAATGCACATATTTGTAAGAACAAAGCCCAATTAAACAGCATTATGGCATAATTGTGCAGAGTATAAAAAAATTAGGAATAGATACAAAAAACAAGAATACAAGTATTATCAGAAAACTTATATGAACTAACAATTGGTTTGTTTATTTATTGTCACTTTTGTTTCTGTAATAATGCAATAGACTATGATTGGCTTTAATAAAAATTATCTGAAAAATCTTAAATTATGTATTATACTGGACTAAAACTAAAATTAAATTCATTTTCCAATAAAATTTTTTGATTAGAAGCCTTCTCACATTGTTCAAATGTAATCTAAATATTATTTTGAAACATTGAATATCTGATAATCATATGTTGATGCATTCATTCTGTTTTGTGTATGTTTGAGTGCATGTTTTTAATAAAGTCACAGGCCTTTTTTAGACTTATGTCAATTTTATTTATCATTTTGTTTCTTTATTATCATTGTGAGATGAACTGTTTCACTTATTCATTTAGATTGAAACTAGTACTCAAGCACTGTCCCCCCATTGTCAAAGAAATAAAGCATTTGCGTGTTCAGATGCTTCTTGTTTCTGACTAATTTACATGAGTTTCAGTGTTCAGAAGATATAGCAAGAGTGTGTAATGAGAAAAAAACACTCCTGGGATATGAAATTGCTTCAGGGAAGGATATAATATACATTCAGAAAGTAAATAAATTCCCTGTGCCTGCCCTCTGATACAGATTCTAGTAAATATCTACAACCTGTTCTGTCAATAATAATGATTGCAACATTAATCAGAGATGTGTAAAAGGAGAGAACATACGCAGATAAAAATCTATTAAGTCCTCTTAGCTGGTCAACAGAAATCAAAGGAAGACTTCCTGATTAGGGAGAGATAATAGCTTAGATCTCTCTGGCAACTGCTAATCTAATAAACTGTTAAGTGGCTTACCATAAAATATAATCTCAGATATATATAAATAAAGAAAAAAGAATTAAAAAACAACCTGATTTTTCTACAATGAACAGTAACCATCAGTACTAGTGATTTCTGTATGATGCCCAAGCTGTTACAAAAAAATAAGGCAGCATAAAAAATAATAGGTAAGTAATATATACATGATTTAAATATATGAAAGCAAATCAATTAAAATAATTTCTATTTAATTTGACTCATCAAAATATTATTAACAAAACTGATTGCATAAAGTCAAAATTTAATTTGGAATTCCTTCTTTCTTTACATAGGACTTGCTGGGACAAAAATTATCCCTATCACTACAGAAAGTATGGTAATAAATTACAATTTAATAACAAAGATATACACTAATAAATGTACTATAAGACTCTGGCTTTTGTTTTTGAAATCTATAAAAATTTAGCTTTATTGAAATAATCCATTCAGAATTTTAATTCATAAACCTGAAACTAATTTAATCGACAGGTATGTTAATGTAGTTAAATAAAACTCACTGCCAAGGGAATAATGTGAGGGGAAAGGGAAAAAAAAAAACAAGGGAGAGAATTAAATTACAGCAGATGGGATAGAGAGAGAAGATGGGAGGGGAGGGGAGGGGGGATAGTAGAGGATAGGAAAGGTAGCAGAATACAACAGTTACTAATATGGCATTATGTAAAAAAGTGGATGTGTAACCGATGTGATTCTGCAATCTGTATACGGGGTAAAAATGGGAGTTCATAACCCACTTGAATCTAAAGTATGAAATATGATATGTCAACAGCTATGTAATGTTTTGAACAACCAATATAAAAAAGAAAAAAAAATTTAAAAAATAAAATAAAAGAAGTAATTTGATCAAATAGTTGATATTAGTGAAGACTTGAGAAACAAAATGGTTATCTTTTAAATACCATCAATATTTCCATCTCATAATTTAATATTTGTTTTCTCATTTCAAATTGGGCTTTTTAGTTAAATGCATTGGTTAAAGACTAATGTGGTTTGATGAAGTTATGATACAGTTTTCCTCTCTAGGTCCCTGAAGTCCTGGGGAATGTATATTGTGTATTATATCCAGGTCTTCTTTCCACTCTGCATAATTTTCTATGAATCCTATACTTATTTACCTAGTTTTATTTTTATGGACTACTGTGACTTGAATGTGTGTTCCAAACTCATGTTGAAATTTAATTGCCATTGAAACAGTATTAAGATTTGGAAGCTTTACCAGGTGATTAGGTCATGAGGCCCCACCCTCACTGATGGAGTCAGGCTGTTAACATAGTATGGGTTTGTGTCCTGGGAGATGGGTAGTCGTAAAAGGAGAACATTCAGTGCCTTTTCCTCTTTACTTAACCCATGCTTACTTGCCTTTCTGCCATGTCATGGCATAGTGTGAACAGCTTCACTGAATGTTAACATCCTCTTGGATTTCCCAGCTTCCAGAACCCTATGCTAAACAAACAATTACTCTTTATAAATTACCCAGTCTGTGATATTTTGTTACAGCAGATAAAAATGGATTTAGGAGCAGGTACTGCCAGAGTATGTAACACTAAAGAAAGATCAGACCTTACACAGAAGGGATATTCATAAAATAAAGGGCAGAATTACTACCTAGGACTGATCTTTTGCATCTAACACTCATTATTACACTACTTTCATTAAATGACAACAACAGTCATGCCTGACATGTTATAATAATTGTGCTGAACATAGAGTTATGAAATATATACCAATATTATCTCAGTCTTCATGAAAAATATTTTAAAGTACCATATGGTCCCAAGGAAGTGAAAAACAAATACTGTCATGGCTTAGAAAGATTGTGGGTCCAGTTCCAGACCACAGAAAATAAGTGAATATCAGAATAAAACGACTCACACAAACTTTTTGGTTTCCCATATAAAACCTACATTAACATGATACCCTAGTGTTTTACGTCGGCGATAGCATTATGTCTAAAAAACAACATTTTTTTTAAATTTAAAACGTTTTATTGCCAAAATGCTAATGAATATCTGAGTATTCTGCAAAGTTGCAATATTTTTTTTTTTTTTTTTTTTGCTGGTGGAAGGTCCTGCCTCAATCTTGATGGCCACTAGCATATCAGGGTAGTTGTTGCTGAAGGTGTTGTGGTAATTGAGGCAATTTCTTAAAAGAAGAGAACAATAAAGACTACAGCACTGATGACTCTTCCTTTCACTAAAGATTTCTCTAAGGCATGCAATGCTTTTCATAGCAGTTTACCTAGAGTAAAATATCTCTCAAATTTAGGACTCAATCCTTTCAAACCCTGCTGCTGCTTCAACAACTAAATTCATATAATTTTCTAAAGTTTTATTGGCTTTTCACATATGTTGAGAGCATCTTCAACTGGAATAGATTCCACCACAAGAAACCACTTTCTTTGTTTAACCATAAGAAAAAAACCCTTTAACTACTAATGTTTTATCATTACATTCCAAAATGTATTCACATCTTTAGTCTCCACTTCCATTTCTAGTTCTCTTGCTGTTTCCAACCACATTTCCACCACTGAAGCCTTGAACCCTTCAAAGTCATCCAGGACTGTTGGATTCAACTTCTTTCAACTTTCTATTAATATTAATGTTTTGACCTCTTCTCATTAATCACTAATATCTTAATGGCATATTAATCCTTTGAAGAAAGTTTTTGACTGACTATGCCCAAATTCCTCAGAGGAATTACTATCAAAGGCAGCTTTAGATTTATGAAATGTATCTTAAATAGCAAGACTTGAACATTGAAATTACTCTTTGATACATGTACTGTAACATGAACATGGTGTTAGCATGCAGCAGTCAACATTAATCTTATTGTCTGTCTCCATCAGAGCTGTTGGATGACAAAGTACATCATCAATGAACAGAAACATTTTGAAAGGAATTTTTGTTTCTGAGGTTTGGATCTAAACAGTGGGCTTAAAAATGTTCACTAATCATGTTGTAAACAGATGTGCTGTCATCCATACTTTTTTATTCATTTATAGAGAACAGGCAAAAAAGAATAAATAAAATTCTTGAGGGTCCTGGGATTTTAGAATGGTAAATGAGCATTAGATTTAAATTAAACTTTGACCAGTGACATTAGCCCATGTTGAGAGTCAGCCTGTCCTTTGAAGCTTTGAAGACAGGCATTGACAACTTCTCTCTAACTATGAAAGTCCAACATGGCCTCTTCTAATATCAGGCTGTTTTGTCCACATGAGAATCTCCCATTGAGTGTGGCCACCTTCATCAGTTATCTTAGCTAGATTTTTCTGGGTAACTGGTGGCAGCTTCTACAACGGCATTTTCTGCTTCACTTCCACTTTTATGTGGTGGACACAGCCTCTTTACTTAAACTACCTGAACCAACCTCTACTAGATGCAAACTTTTACCCTACAGCCTCCTCGCTTCTGTCAGTCTTCAGAGAAGTGAGGAGATTGAGGGCCTTGTTATGGACTATGCTTTGGCATAAGAAATGGTTGAGGATGGATTGATCATCTATTCAGACCACTTAAACTTTTTTCATATCAGCAAGAAGGCAACTTCACTTTCTTATCATTTTTGTGTTTACTGGAGCAGAGATTTTTATTTCCTTCAAGAACTTTTCCTTTGCATTCACAACTTGGCTGTTGAGCATAAGAGGACTAGTTTTGGGCTGTCTGAGCTATCCACATGCCATCCTTACTGAGCTTAATCATTTAAAGTTTTTGATTTAAAGTAAAAGATATGTGACTCATTTTTTTAAAGGAGTAGTATTTTATTCAAGTGTGAAGAATAGAAACAACTTTTGCAGGAACAAGAGAGGACTTGATAACAGGTTGTTTTGTGTGACTCTTTTTTTAACTTAAGGGCTTAGAAATCATGGTGGGAAAATTAATTTTCATAATTCCAATATCATTGTATCTAAGGGAAGAGCAGTATCGAGAGAGAGAGAGACAGAGAGAGAGAGAGATGGTGGAACAGACAGCCAGAAGCTGGAACATTCAGAACACACAAATATTATGTGATTAAGTTCACCATCTTACAGGGGTGTAGTTTATAGCATTCCAAAACTATAATTATAGTAACATCAAAGATTTTGATCACAGACCACCATAACAGGTGCAATAATCATGATGAAGATTCTGAAACATTGCAAAATTTATCAAAAATGTGACATCAAGACACAAAGTAAGCAGATGCTATAGGAAAAATGGTATAGATATACTTGCTGATTGCAGGGTTGCTTGAAGCCTTAAATTTATTAAAAAACACAGTATTTTTGAAGTGCAATAAAATGATATATGCTGTATATCCTTATGACAAAGGAGAGATAAAAATAAGATCTTCAAAAAAATCATTACCATGGCTGGGTGCAGTAGCATACACCTGTAATCCCAGCAGCTCAGGAGGCTGAGGCAGGATGATCGTGAATTCAAAGCCAGCAAAAGCAAAGAACTAAGCAACTCAGTGAGACCCTTGTCTCTAAATAAATTACTATGGTTGGGGATGTGGCTCAGTGTTGAGGGCCCCTGAGTTCAATCCTCACTACCTCCCTCCCCCCCCCCAAAATCATCACCATGAAGAATATTGGACAACCACTGGGAATTAGAAGAACATTGCACTAAAAGTTAGAGTTGGAGGTTTCAAAAGATAAAACTTGTGCTTTACATTTTGGTGCTACCCTGGCAATAATGCTTTAATACATTAAAGAGTACTGAATACTTTGAAATTAAAGATGATCCTTCATTGGGAGGATCCTTCTCAATACAATGCATAAAGAACTTCTTTGAAATAATGTACTCTATAATAAAGCAGTTGACTGTATTCCCAAAGGAATATATCTAGTTTTCCAGATTTATTTGGACACATAAAACATTCAGGATTACATTAATATTAGTAGATAGAAAATGCTGTATTTGGTAAGTGTTCAAGATAAAAGACCTCTTAAAACTAATTATAAGTATATCATAAGCATGTAATTTATTAACACACAGTTAACAGGCTTATGAACCCAGGGACACTTAACCACTGAACCATATGCCCAGCCCTCTGTATTTGTTTTAATTTTGAGACAAGGTCTCTCTAAATTGCTTAGGGCTTCACTGAGTTGCTGAAGCTGGCTTTGAACTCACAATCCTCCTGCCTCACACTCCCAAACTGCTGGGATTACAAGTTGGAACCAGTGTGCCTGTCAGCGAATAGGCTTTAAACACACAAATAACAATACATAATCAAAATAAGGGAAGTGATTTTGCAAATTGCTTTTTCCAAAAAAGAGATGTATTTGGTAAAAATAGCAATGTTGACATAAATTTCCCATCATAATGTTTACTAGAGACAGTTCAAACTAACCCAAAATTGCAACTGGCAACTAGTTAAAAGGTTTCCTTCTTTTTCAATTTGTCACCTACTTTGGCCTAGAAAACAATGTGAACATAGAGAATATTTTTGGAAGAAATGTCAACATTGCACTTGAAATATTGTATTTCACCACCTTCTGAGTTATTAATGATTTATAATTTAGACATTAAGGAGGGAGCCACTATAAGTAAATGCATTATGAGCAAATAAAGCAAATATATTAACACTTGTGAAACCAACTGACTTGGTACCATGGAAACAAGAATCTCTCTGGACTTTTGTGTCCAGATTAATAGTTCTAGATGACCTTTCCTGTGTTAGCTTCTGCCCTGAATTTTTATTTGCTTTTGGGTAGTTATTGTACTAATCTTCTGTGTTACTCCATTATTTGTTACTGTGAGAAAATACGAGAGAAAAGCAACTCAAAATAGGAAAGATTTATTTTGGTCCATGGCTACCTCTATTGCTTTGGGCTTAAGGTGAGGTAAAACATCATGGCAGAAGATGTCGTGTAGAAGTGATGTTCATTTTGTGGCAGTCAGGAAGGAGAGAGAGAGAGAGAGAGACATGAACAAGATAAAGTCCCCAAGGACATACCCCAAAGGACCAACTGCTTCAATTATCTCCTACCTCCTACAACTATGTCATCAAATTATTAATCCACCAGTGAGGTCAGAGCCCTCATAATCTAATCACTTCCCAAAAGTTCCACCATTGAATGTTGCAGCTTTAGAGATCACACCTTCAACAAATTAGCATTTGGGAAACACTTCATATCCAAACCATAACATCTTCTTCCTAGTCTACATACTAACATGTTAAAACAATTTTATTCATACTCTCACAAATATAATCTCATTCTTTAATAGTCTATCATATCAGAAGTTCTGACCCATTTATTCCAAAGAGAAACAAATATTATTGCTATGCTTCCCTTTCATGTAATCTAAAACTTCAACTTATTGATACTATTTCCAAACTATTCCCATTTTTTTTCTACTTTTTCCATTGCTATATCATTTCCCATAATACTTTCATCTCTTATTTGGCTATTACTATAAGCTCCACTAATCGCTTTTCCTTCAAATACTATATGCTTCAAGGTTATTTTGCCCAACACAAATCTGATCATATTAGTCACACTCAAACATCTTCAGAGACTTATATTGCTGATCAAAAAGGTAATTAATTTTTTATCATTGAATATAACTCATTTCAGATTCTGACACTAAACTGTATTTTCTACTTGATCTCAGACCAAGTTCTCCTTGGCATATGTACACTATACTTCCACAGTAGATGATTCATTGTTCCTAAATGCTACGCACTTCTAGACCCAAGAAGACTTTATTCAAATAAGCCCATCTGCCTAAGAGAGCATTTTCTCTATATACATCTGTCAATGTCCTAATCATCTTATAAAGATTAGCTCACACATTACCACTAGTCTTCCCAAGATTAATTCATTGCTTCCTTCGCCTGTGCTAGTTTACTTTTTGTTTAACTCTGCTGTGTCCATTATATTACGATGATTATGAAGAGAAGAGAAAAGGGATTAAGGTTGGGTCTGGCCAGTTTCATGACAGATCAAGCAGCTGTGTGTTAGGTGTTAGTTTATGTGAATTAGCAAAGAGAAAAGGCTGTCTTCTGTTCAAGAGCATATACAGAGAGAAGGTTAACAACATTAAAGTACATAGATTGAGGTTACATGTATGTAAACAAGGAAGCACTCCAGTAAGAGCTTAGATTATATTCAGAGTTAGAGATTGAGAGTTCAGAGCTACGGTGCAGATAATTACAATATGAAGTTTTGATGTAAATGAGAAGAGGAGCTGTCTGGGTGACAAGTAGTCTCACCTTACTTCTCAGTAAGCACAGTGACTAGTTTAAAGGGTCAGAGGAAAACAGGACTGATGATTAGACATCTTGTACATTTTTTTCAGGATAAAACAATTTCTTATGCATAGTTGATTATCTGTTTGAATTACTATCAATGGAAACATCGATAAACGGGTATCAAAAGTCTATAATAATCCAGAAAAAACGCTAGAAATCAATGAATCTCCCTGATGTCTCTGTCTTCGTTATGTAGATTGTTATCATTTTTTGAATAATTACCTAACAATTCATGGATATCTTCTTTCTAGTAATTTGGATCCACAATAGCTGTCACTACCTCTATGTCTTTATTGTGTCTCAAAAAAGTATCTTGCTTCTTCTCCAGTTCTTTCTTTGTAACATTAGTGGTATCTCCTGTATATTGCTTACTTTGATCAGCCTCAGCCACTCAAATCTAGATCTTCTTCACTAGCCCCCAATTCCCTGAAGGAAGCATCTCATGCTTCATAGAGCTCTCTGATGTGAAATTGTTTCCTCTCTCCTTATTCTTTGTTTGCCCCTTTTCGGTCCACTCTACATGTTATACACTTATGCCTTCCTGGAGCCTCAATCTGTCTTAGGTGCCAGTGGAAATAAATTGTGCATTCTGTCAAGAACCTCTGCATGTTCCCTGGTCAGCAAGGGAAGAGATTTAGAGACCCAGTGGCTCTGTGTGGTGACAGTAAAGTTCTTTGTTACCTTGGAAGATGGGCAACATACCTATTCTCCTTGTTAAAGAGCTCACATTAACATGTTTTTTTATATATATGCTTTTAGTTAGTGATAGAACAAAAGTGGAAAATTTGCTTCCTGTGGTGTAATCACTCTTGGTTAATTGTTTTAGCAAATTCCTTATTTCCTCTTAGGATCTGTTCATCCACAGGCTCTTAGAGCTGCAATGGCTTGGTTTCCTTTTCTCATTTTGTGTTGATCTTTTCCTCAACTCAGCACAACCACTAGGTTATTACCAGCAAATTACCACCAATTAATACAAAACTGAGATAACTACTAGATTTTTACTTACTAAAAACTGGGGGTAAAAATATCCAAGTATTTTACAGATGTTCAAAAATGTTAGGAACTAGCTGTACCATCTTGTAACTGTATCTCACTTAGTTTTGTATTTTTATCCTAAGCTGAAAAAATCTGATTTACTTTTTATCCTGATAAACTAATTTTTTTTCATTTATTTTTATTTATAATTAGTTTATAGCATTCATAGAAGCAAAATGAGCATAAGAGCTGAAAGTACTCCTTTAAAAAAGAGAGAGATCATAACCACTGTTATTACAATGTGATAAAATGAAGTGACCTCTCAGAAATACTCAGAAAATGTTAAATGATGTCCTTCAATATAGTGGAAACACTTCAAAATTCATGATGCATATGACATTGAGGTGAAGCTCAATTTAATAAATTACCAGTTGAATGACAGGAAAAGTTACTTCAGTCTTAGTAATCTTAGTACTTATCTAACAAGTACATTGGAGTCCTATTTCTTCAAAGAGATTCACAAGATTGAAACAATGTCAAGGCACAGATAACAGTTTTGAGCTTGAATGTCCCCCAGTTCCATGTGTTAAAAGGATTGGTTCCCCAGATGGCACTATTGGGAGGCATTGAAAATTTGGGGGCCTGGTAGGAGGTCTTTTGGTAACTGGGGAATGCCCCTAAAGGGCTTTATGGAATACTAGTCTATTCCTCTTTCTACCTTTTGCTTCCTGGCCATGAGATGAGCAACTTTGATCTTCTTGCCATGTTATGTTGATTTGGCATAGGTCTAAGCCTAAAGTGATAGGGCCAATTGGTCCCAGACTAGAACCTCTAAAATTCTGAGCCAAAATAAACCTTTTCTCCTTATAAGCAGAATAATGCAGGTATTTTGTTATAGTGACATAAAGCTAACCCAGGAAGTTTATAAAATGTTAAAGTTCTTCCAATGCTAGACTTATTTTTGCTTAATATGTAAACTGAATTTCAACTGGTGATTTTGATTATTCTAATTTGTGTATTACTTCATTTTTAAAACTGACCTACAACAGTATTTTCTAATAGTTGTCAAAACTTCATAAAATGATTATACAAGATTCAGAAAAGAGGAAATGAAACGATGATATAAAAATTAAGACACTGCAAGTTTGAAAAAAAAAAGTGAAATAAATTTGCTGCTTGCAGATTTCTCATTTAAAAAACTAACAGGTATCCTTCAGACTGAAATTAATTGACACCACATAGAAACTTGAATCTACATAAAGACATAGTAAGCACTAGTAAAAGTAATGCCAAAGGTAAATAGAAAACACGGTGAAAACTGCTATTGTTTTAATTATTTTCTTCTCATATCTAATTTTTAAATAATTGCAAAAATAAATTATTATAAAATAATGTTGATAGGTTATGATACATAAAGATGCAATTTTCATGACAATAAGCACTAATAAGGGGGAGAAAAAATATATCAAAGCAAAGCTTTGTATACTATTGAAATTGTTGGCATTAATCTGTTCAAAATTATTTTATGTGAAGATGTTTATTATAATCACTAGGGCAATCATTAAGAAAATATTTCAAAGATATGTAAAAAAAAGACACAAAAACATCAATTGGTATGCTAGAGGATGTCTATCTCAAAATCAGGCATTAATGAATAAATACAGGAACAAAATAAAGAGAGATGTACAGAAAAGATAGAAAATGACAAAGATAAATGCTTCCTCATTGATAAGTACATATCATAAAAATTGACTACATTTTTAAGAAAGAGTCAGATATTGACACAATGTGTTTTAGAAAAAACAGGATCAAACTTTATGCTGTCTATAAGAGACCAACCTGCTATATACTCAAAAGACTCAAATAATTTGAAAGTGATAAGATGAAACAAAATTTATGTGTGTCATTGTTAATTAAATATATCAATTTGACTGGGCCACAGAGGGCCCAGATACTTTGTCAATGATTATTTTGGGTATTTCTGTGAGAGTGATATAGCATGAGATTAACAATTAAATCAGTAGACTGAGTAAAGCAAATTTCCTTCCCTACTATGGATGGGTCTCTCCCAACTATTCAATTAAAAGCCTGAATTGAACTCAAAGCCTGACCTTCCCCTGAGAAAGAGAAAATCCTGCCTAATTGGCGGTGAACTGAGACCCTGTTTCTTTTTGCTTTTGGACCTACTTTCCTTCATACAGAATTTATCACAACAACTCTTGGTTCTCAGGCCTGCAGACTGATGAGAACTTAATCACTTGTTCTGGGTTTCTATCTTGCTGACTCAAGTTCAGCAAGCCTCTATAATGCATAAGTCAGATTTAATAATGAATCTCTTGTTACATATATGCATATCTTATTGACTTTCTCTGGAGAATCCTAACACACTGTGAAAACAACAACCAAAAAAAGAGGTGGAATGGGATCTCTAATAACAGACCAAAATCTGACAAAATTGAAGGGAAAAAATAGCCATGCGTAGCAAGAGCTAGAGATTTTCCTTCAAATATTGGATAGAACAACTAGGAAGAAGGTAAGCAAAGAAATGGGAGATATGAACAACACCACATATTAATTAGATTAAAAAATGCATAGAACACCCCATCATACAATAGCAGCAGTGATAATTAAGCAGTAATAATAATTAAGCCATGGTCTAAAATAAGCCTCAATAAATTTAAAATGATTGAAATCCTGTAAAATATGTTTTTCAACCAAAATAGAGTTAAATTAGAAACCAATAATGAGAGAAAATTATAGAATTTACAAATGTGAGAAAATTAAATAACAGATTCCTAATAACCAGTGGATCAATGAAGAGATCACATCAAACAACTTAAGATGAATGTAAAAGAAACCATATAACAAAACAAAGATATGTTTTTTTTTTTAATAGTGCTTACAGGAAAATCTGTAGCTATAGATGTCTATACTACAGAAGAAAATTTCTCAGATCAACACCTTAAGAAGCTAGAAAAAGAACATAAAACGAAACCCAAAGAAAGGAGAAGAAAAGAAATAGCAAAGATTAAAATCAAAATAAGTGAAATAAAAATTGAAAGTTGAAAATAAATCTGAAAGTTGCATCTTTGAAAAAAACAACAAAATTGACTAAGCTTTCCTTAGAGTGACTGTAAAGAGATTTTTTGAATTTCTAAAATCACAGGAGAAAATTGTGCATGGCACCAGTCTTACAGAAGAAAGAATTATTATAAGGGAATATTAGGAAAAACTGTTTACCAAAAAGTTAGATAATCTAGATGAAATGGACAAATCCCTCAAAAGACATTAAAAAATATCTGAATAGACTTAACTTCATGAAGAAACTGAATTAGTTAAATAATAACAATAGTAACTCCCATGAAAAGTCTGGACTGAGACAATTTCCTTGGTGAATTCTGTTAAGTATTCTAAACCAGTTTTTCACAAGTTCATCTCAAAAGTGGAAGAAGAAGTCCTTCTAAAATTTTTCTATAAGTCCAATATTTCATTTAAATCAATACCAGAGTTTTCACAAGAAAATGACATATACTAGCCTATATGAAGACAGATATAAAAATCTTTATCAAACTACTAGTAAATTAGGTCCAACAACATTTCATATCATGATCAAGTGGAATTTATCTTGAAAATGCAATGGAGGTTTAACATACAAAATTAAATTAATATAGTATATCATATTAATAGAATAAAAAATAATGATCATTTCAATAAATACAGAAAACATGATAAATTCCATCTTCTTTTCATGATAGTAATACCAAGACTCAAGAATGAAAGGGAATATCCTCAACTTCCATATACAAAGGGCAGCTATGAAAACCCACAGCTAACCACACACCCAATGGTGAAGGACCGAATGTTGCTTCTCAGATCAGGAAAAAGACAAGGATATCTGTACTCCTTATTTCTGCTCAGCATTGTACAGGAGTCTCTAGACAGGGAAATCAGACAAGAAAAGAAAGAAAGGCAGCTAATTATAAAGAGTAAAACTATCTATAATGAAAGCTGACATGATTTTGTGTTTTAAAAATCCTAAGAATTGAACAAATGTCTATCATAACTAATAAAATAGAAATGTTGCAGGATATATAAAATATATACAAATCAATTATATTTCTATATACTTGCAAAAAACCACCTAAAAATGAGATATAAAAACACAATAGGAAGAAGTCTTCGTGATCTTGAATTTGATGATATTTTCCTAGACTTAAAAAAAGCATATGTGGCAAAAGAAAATACAGATACACTGATTTCATCAAAATTTAAAAATGCATTTTCAAAGGACACCATGAAAAAAGTGAAAATACTACTGCAGAAGAGGAGAAAATCTTTTCAAGTTACATATATGTAAATAATTTGTATCCATAACCCTGAGAGTCAACAATTAAAAGTCATTTCTTAAAAAATGATTCACAAATTGTCAATAGACATATAAGAAGATGCACAACATTATGAATCATTAGAAATTGCAAATCAAACTTATGAGATACCACTTCACACCTATTAGAATGGCTAAAACAAACAAGGCAGACTATAACAAATGTTGGTAAGAATGTGAAGAAATTCAAATCCTTATCCACTTCTGTCAGGATTGTAAAATTGGGTTGCATCTTAGAAAACTATTTGACATTTCCTCAAATTTTAAGCATAAATTGATGACATATCTGATATGAATATGATTTCCACTGTTACAATAGCCAAAAGCATGTCTAAAAAAATCTATATAAATGTACTTTGAAACACTATCCATAATAGTCAAAAGTGAAAATAATCCAGATGTTTATCAACTGAGAATTGTATATAAAATAAGTATCTGAATTTTAGTAACATTAAAAAGGAATGAAGCATTAATGCATGCTACAATATGGATGAATCTCAAAAATGTTGTGCGAAGTAAAAGAAGTCCGTCACAAAAGACCACATAGGGTACATTTCCATGCATATAAATATTCAGAATAGACAAATTCATTGAGACAGAAAGTAGATTAGTGACCAGGGTGAGACAGTAGAGAATGGGGAGCGACTGTTAATGAAATTAGAAATGAGATAATGAAAATGTTCTAAATGCGACAGTAGTGATGGTTGTTTAACTCTAAATACATTGAAAAAATTGAATTGACGTTTTAAAAGGGGGAAGAAGTATATAGTATATAAGTTATATCTCAATAATGGAAATGAAAAGGAATGTTACAAAAAGGTCATTAATCCTATTTTAATTTCTAATAAAATCAGAATGACAGAATTTAAATTTTATCAACAAAAGTAAAATAATTTGAGAAATTAAGAAGACATCAAGTGAACAAATAAATGGTGAAAGTCAGATGGGCATACTAATAATTCGTTTGGTTCACCACTCGGGTGAACACTCCTTGTCACTATGGTAATATTGACTGTTAAACAGTTTTAAAATACATTCATATTTAGTCAGGTTTTCTGTAATTCATATCTATGTTGGTCTATTGGCCAAACAATGATTCAAACAAGTAATAAACAAGAAAACTGATTTTAACATAAAAATTAGTGAATCAAAAAAATTGGTAATAGCTTTGCAATTATTTCTTGATTTAAATAATGAGTATACAGGAAATTACTATCATGTATCATTTTAACAAACCATATGCAGTTACATGATGGTATATTATACATGAAAACTCTATGATATTGTTAATCTATAAATGTTTTGTGTTTTTTATGAGTTAAAGGCCAGCATTGCAACCAAGACATGAAATTTTGTTAGTAGGTAGACAAAGACTAATTTTGGGATAAAGCTGAGCTATTACTATGGTTTAATTGTAATCTGTTGATGTGGGAAATTTTAGGTTTATTTTTTAAAACAACTGATAGAAGAAGAAAAGATTAGTTTAAAAAATACTTGGTGTGTCTACATTTAAAATGTAGTTAAAAATGTTCAGTTTCATATTTGTGAGTCTCAAAAGTATATCCCTTTTTCTAATTATTATACATTATCCTAGTCTCAATGTTAGTAGTAATCTCTTCTACAGACTTACATTTAGCCTATTTTAATATTTCTTGAAAAATGTCTTTCTATAACATGTAGCTCTTCACCTGTAATCCTATGTATTTATAATCTAACATTTCAGGGTAATTTTAATTTAATGTAGTTCAACAACCATATAAAAAGGACTTTTATATTCAGAGTGGACCATAATAAAATAATCCTATGTGATATAAATCCATTATGCTCATTCACTAAATGTTACTTCTCATTAAACTCTGATTATATATTGCCAAAGACAAGGATCCAGGAAACCTGTGAAAATAGTCAATAATATTCTATTATTTCTCACTACTCTTAAACTACTTGTGGTTTATCTTTTAGATAGGGAATGTTTTTGGTTCTTAATGCATAATACTTATTATTCTTCATTTTCAATCTTATAAATATTGAATTCAGTACTCTCCTGAAAGTGACTTTTCTTATTATTTTCCTATATTTTTATTATGCTAATTCTGATGATTCCACCAAAATAAACCTTGAAGGCATGTTTTATTGTCACAATGCATTGAAACACGAAAGAGGTTACCAACTATTTATTACTTTATATCATTTCAGACATTTCAAAAAGGCACTTAGGTAATGCTAAATTTGAGATTAAATATCAAGGATAATATTAATTTTCCTTTGTACTATTTACTTAAATTAAGGCTCAATGATTATGTAATCATTTTAATGACTAGGCTAAATACTTTAGTTACTGTAAAAGTACTAACAAGGTCTCTGTCACATCCAAACATTTTCTTGATTTGGAGATTTACAGTTTATCTTATAAAAAACCCATGCTCAAAAAAAAAAAAAAAAACCAAAACACTTTTATTTCTAGTAAAGTTTGGATTTTCATCAAATATGAAATAGCCATCAGAGCTTGTTCCAATAATCAGTAATTGATTTTCATGGTTTGCTTTTCAGAGCAAATTATTTTTAGGACACATTTTTTTCAAAGCTATATAAAGTATTCACTATAGTTTTTCAGTTTTTCTTATAGCATATTTTGTTCATCAAAATCTTTACTTATTTAAGTGATATCGTTTTAGTTGGCACCTCAGATATTATTCAGATATTCTAATTTTATGTGTAGTATACGTATTTTAGTATGATAATCAGTAGTATTACAACATTTTAAAAAATCTTGCGGATAAAATTATGTAGACCACCACCTCATTCTCTCACACAATTCACTCTACTGCAAACCAGGGAAGTGGAGGTTTGAAAACAGACTCTTTAACCAGACAACCTGGATTAATGCCTCAATTTAACCCAATAATGGTCATGTGACTCCTAAGTAGATTAAACTTTTTGGTTTGGACTTCACTACCACTATAGGGAGGTTATTAATAATAGTTATTTCTTAGGATTGTAATGATAATAAATGAGTTAGCAATCTGACATGTGGAAAGTATTTAACAATATTTGTTAAATATTATTATTATTATATGCTTATAACATGTTTGCTATAAATTTATTTATTTTTATTAAGCATTAAGAAAATTTCCAAACCCTAGAATTTCTAATTTGTCCTTAAAACAGCATCTGTTTTTAACAGCTTGAATTCAGGAACAAATTAAATGTCACAAAATACACCCACTGTAAGTGTGCAACTCAATGATTTTAATCAGTAGATATTTGTTGCACCATCAAAACAATATTTAAGAAATTTTCATCACCCCCAAATATTCCTTTATGCCTGTTTGCTGACAATTCCAGAAGCACTCCTAGTCCCAGGTGACCACTGATTTTATTTCTGTGTCTATAAATCTGTCTTTTAAACACATTTTGTAGAGATGCAATCATATAATAACAATCTTCTGCATCTGGCTCCTTTCATTTAACATAATGTCTTCAAGATATATCCATGTCATTGCATGTATCAGTAGCATGCTCCATTTTACTGCTGAACAGTACTCATTTTATTGCTGAAAACCATGCATTTTATTTATCCATTCATCAGTTCAACAACATATGGATTATTTCCAGTTTTTTACAACCATGAAAAATGTTGCCATGAAAATTCATGTAAAATATTTTTTCAAACATATGCTTTTATTTCTCTAGGGTAGATGGATAGGACTGGAAATAATGAGTTGCATAATAGGTTCATATTTAACTTTTTAATAAATGTCTCTAATAAATGCCAAAATGTTTCCCAAAACTTTGGAAGTACTTTGCCTTCCACCAGCAATGTGTAAGTGATGCAGTTTCTCCACATTTTGGACAACACTTGGTATTATCTGTCATTTTATGATAGCCATTCCTGCAGTATCCATTTGTGCTCTCAATTTGTACTTTCCTAATGCCAAAATGACAGTTAGCATGTTTGTATATGTTTTTTGCCATTCCAATATTGATTTTGGTAAAATATTTATTTATTGAAAGCTCTGTCCAGCCATTATTATTTTAAAGTTTCTACTATAATTTGAATTAATCTATTGGTCCACCATGGGAATATCATACAGAATAATTACAATGCCCTTAAAATCCTCTTTGCTCAGCCAGGTGTGGTGGTGCATGCCTGAATCCCAGCAGCTTTCAAGGCTATAACAAGAGGATCACAAGTTCAAAGCCAGCCTCAGTAATAGTGAGGTGCTAAGCAACTCAGTGACAGCATGTCTCTTAAAAAATACAAAGTAGGGCTGGGGATATGGCTCAGTGGTTGAGAGTCCCTGAGTTCAATCCTCAATACCCCCCTCCCCCCCAAAAAAAATCCTCTTTTCTCTGCTTATTCCTTTCTCCCTAACAGCTGGCAACCTCTGATCTTTTTACTATGTTCAGATTTCTGTCTTTTCCATGCAAACTATCTATTTGGGGTATTGATTATGTCAGTACAAGTTCAAGGACTATAACACACACACACAACAAAATATTAATATATTATTTGTGGCACAGGATGTTAATGTGAGGAGTTGTGCTCATGTGGGGCAGGGAGTATATAAAAATATCTATAACTTCCCTCAATTTTTCTATGAACCTAAATTTTCTCTTAAAATGAAAAAAAATAATAATCTGGAGCCTTAATAATAAACAGCATCTATACCATGCTCAGAATACAATATAAATATATGAATACTCTAAATTTATGTACACAAACATTAATCCTTAAATGAAAATTTAGATCATTAAATTAAATCTGTCTATAAATGAAGTGAAATGTAATATATCCTTTAACCCAGTTATTTCACTCACAGATTTAAGTTTAGGGAAATTCCTGCACAAGTTTGCAAGGATACATAGACATGGATGTTTTATTTTGGTACTATTCACAGAAGTGCCAGAATTAGGATAATCAAGAAAAGTTGGAGACAATGTTAAGAAAATGAATAAGTAAATTATACCAGATTTGTACAATGGATACATGTACAATCACCATCATATAAACAATTTCATATGTATAAAATTGAATTATAGCTATATGAATTAAGTACAGAGGACTTATTTAATGGGACATACTTTATATGATAAGTACTTTTCAAAGTACATACATAAAACTCATTAGACAATTGCATAAATAGAGAAGTGGGGATTAGGGTTGAAGAATAAGAAAAAGGTGAGTTAGGAGAATAGCGTGAAACAAAATGCAGAATATCATGAGATGACCTCTGTGTACCTGAGATGAACACAAAAGAGAAACAACTACCTAAATAAAAATTTTTCACCAATTATTAATCATTTTATCCTGTTAGGAAAATAAAGTCTATAAATTTATTTGTTTATTCTTTTCATTGTACTTACTTAAGATGGAGAAAGAAAAGTATAGAAAAACATTCTTCCTCACGGTAACTCAGAGAGTGGAAAAGCATAAATAGAACAATGATCATGGATGACTTCTTGAGTAATATTTTATCACCATTTTCTCTCATTAGAGTAAATACAAGAGGAAAAATGTTAGGAAATAAAAGTATAAAATCATTCCAGAGGAATAATACGCAGTGTAAATAATTCCTCCTTTTTATCTCTAGTGACAAAAATCAAGGAATTATTTTACAAAAAAGCAAAAAGGAGAAGAAATATCTGAATTTTCTTTAACTGATTTCTTTTCTTATTTTAACTTCATTGTGTAGTAGAAACGGATTTCTCATTTTGAAACCAACAAAGTGTGGCATTTTGGCTTTCCCACTCTGACCTTGTGTGGATTTTCTATTTGCATATTCCATCTCAACTGCAGTATTTCTCAGTATCAAGGACTAGATACACAGCAGAGCTGTGCTTCTTAATGTATCATCTGTTCACAATGGTTTTGCATAATGGCTCTGTGTTGCTTGGAGATGTGCACTTAATCGCAGCAATCCGTACAACACACTGTAATGCTCCACACTTAAATTAGCTCTTCCGCATATTAAGGGGATGGGGAGGTGAGGGAAAAAATCATCTAGAGGTTAAAGGAGAATTCACATAGCTTTTCCACATCTAATATGTCATAAAATATTAAATGACAGTTCATTTACTTTTACTGGCCCCTTTCATTAAGAACTTTTTGAAGAGTAAAGTATGAATAAATTCTACACATCTTTTGTTGCAGTGGGAGGGAAATAGTTTATTTAAAACAAGGGCAAACAGGAAAAAGTATCCTATTTTAATGTCAAATTTAATGCATATGTTCTCCATCTTGGCTTTCAAAATCTAAAATTAGCATAGATAACTGGACATGCTAACTGTTTTAATAAAAATATCATTCATTATAACATTCTTTAAAGATCACTATTGAACCACAGTTGGCTATTATTTCACATTTACAAATATCAATTTTAGCTGTTTAATTTGATAAGGTAAACTGTATAGAGAAAACAACCTATGCTGATAGCACAGAAATTTTTTTATTAAAAATTTCAAATTTATTAAAATTTGTTTATGCTCAGTCTTTGTTAGTGCTAGATATTTTTTCTCTTTCATAAAAATAAATTTTAAAACATATTTCTGATAGTATTTAAAATGCAAACAGGTAATATTAAAGATACACTAAGACATTATTAACAAATAGAATTAGCATCTATGGCCTCAAAAAGGTTAAGAAACGTGATGGAGAACAAATACTAAATGGAAATCTGGGATTTAAGCCCAAGCAATTTAACTTCAGGGAGTGTATTTTTAATTAATATAATAGGCTGTCAGTAAGACCATCTGCAGAGAGATTGAGCTTGATTCTGAGTACTGAAAGGAGAATAGCACTAAGAATGGTCAGAATGGAGAAGGACATACATAAGTTTATACAACTTCCTGTTTTACCCTAAAGTGCATACTTTAGGGTAAAGAATTTCTTCTTTATGTACTTGAGAAGTGTACTTGAGAAGTGAATTTCTCAAGTATATTTAGCTTGGAATATATGTTAGCACTGCATATTTGTCCATTGATAAATGAAACTGGTAACTGAATTATAACTGAATGAAAGGTTCAGAAAAATGGGGGAAAAAAAGACCAGAAAAGAAATATTCAGACCATTCTTTTAGATATTTTACTGACATCAAATTTCTTTAATATCATGAAGTTATGATTAGGATGAAGTTATGATATGATTCAATCTATTATGCTAACCAAGGTATAACTGATTGCATGGATTCTATGACCTATATAAAAATGAATTAAATTTTAATCATTTATTTCGTCATGACAACAATCTTTATTATAACATAAAAAATAAAATAAAGATCCTTTTGGTTCATAAGTGTGATGATTACTGAGAGTTCAAGTGGCTGTTCTGGGAGATGTGCCTTGCTCTGAACCTTGTTACCACATCTGCACATTACCCATCTGTTGTTAAAAAAAAAAAAAAAATGCTATGGAAGGTATTTTTCTTAGGTAAATTTAAACTCCTTCCTTTTCTCCTGAGTTCTTGTTTCTTTTTAATAAATGATATAATTCCACCTTACTCTGATCTCTCCTCCTGTGGCCCATTAGTCACCCTAGAAATTGTCTAAAAAGAACAAAAAATTATCTTTTTTATTACCTTCCAATACCTATCATACACAATTGTGTTCAATTTTCAATTTTTTATCTTTTTTCATTTTTTTTACAATTCTATAACAACTAAAGGATAAAGTCTAACTCTAAATAATGACAGATCTGATCGTTCACGATCTCTTTCCCCTCTATACATAATTCCAGGATATTATATTTTCACTTCCCTGAACACAGTTGCTTCAAAATGTGTTCAGGCTTCATCTCCTGGGTAAAAATTTACAGACTAGCCCTGGCAAACTACCCTAAAAAGAGTTTAATTATTGTATTTGCACATAAAAGTGAACACTAAAAATTTTCATTATGTGGACTCATCATTTTCAGTATGTTAACAATACTTGTATGAAAATCAATGTTAATTTTTTTCTTATAAGCATAAATACCAAAAGAAGTTTATAGATAATTATTTCAAATTATTAAGATACCAACTAAGTATAACATAACTAACTTTATCATTTACACTATTTTCATTAAGTAGATGGAAGGCTGATGGCTTTTACAAGTAGATAATACAGAAATCAAGATTCAGGGAGGGAAGGAGAGAAACAGAGAGAAAAGCATACAGGCAACTTCACTTAAACAGTAGCTTTGAGTACTAAATAGTTAAATTTTTAACCAATTAATCTCTAAAACAACATGGATCTGAAAGTTTTTATAATTCTTACACATTTTTTAAAGCTAAGTAAAGAACTTTCACAATATTTTAACAAGAAAATGTTATTAAAGTTAAATCTTTCATAAACAATTAAAATATACTTTTTATAAATGTAGAAAATTATTCCCTAAGAATTTGACTAATCAGATTTTCTTTAAAGAAAATATTTAAGAAAATAACTGAGAACATGTTTTATGTTCAACTTTAACTTTGAAATGCCTATATTGAAATAAAAGAAGTACTAAAAATATTATTTCTCATTCTTCAGATAGTTTACATTATTGGTTTTTATATATTATATATGAATATATAAGTATGTATAATATTATATTGTGTATACTGTATATAGCATATATATGCATATTTTATTTATGTATAAATATTTATATATTATATAATTCTAAGTAACTCTTAAAGATCTATATATCTATATATGTTATATGTATACACAGCTTTCACAGCAATAGTTCATATCAATGGCAGCAATGTTTCTTTTCAAGATAATCTATCTAGTATGAATGATGAAACAAAAGCCTACTGGCTGATAGCTGTGAAACAGCAAATGTCTACCAGAAAAAAAGACAGGAAGTTGGATAGGATGGCTGTTCAATAAGGCTCTGTCACATAAATATAGCATTCAGCAACCAATACTTAAAGCAACCCACTAAACTGTTAGCAACTAGTTGTGGTTTTCAGACCTTCTAAAATTTAGATTTAGGATAAATTGCAATTTTTCCATTTTTCTTTTTTTTTTCTGCTTTCTTTCTCCCCATGTTCCACCCCTTTTCTTTTCTACATTTATGGGAGAGAACAAGGATATGGGCAAAAGTAAAAAAGAAAAAAAAAAAGCAACAACATCAACAAAACCTCTCTCCATTAGATATTTTGTGGAGGTCTGAATTGTATTTAAGTTCATGTTACATAACACTGAATCAAGAAATTACTCTCTCACTGCCATGAAGAGAAAATAATTGTTTGCTTTATAACAGTATGGCAAATTGGGCTGTGGTTGTAGCTCAGTGGTAGAGCGATTGCTTAGCATGTGTGAGGCACTGGGTTTGATTCTCAGCACCACATATAAATAAATTAAAGATCCATCAACAACTAAAAGAAAATAGTAAAAAAAAAAAAAAAAAAAAACACAGTATGGGAAATTAAAGAGGTACATAACACAACCTAAAGAAGGCCACAAAAGAACCAGATGACAGAAAGAAAACTTGTCTGACAATGAAAACACAGAAACAATATAAACATCAGATTATATTTACAAAGCATAATGAAGAAAAGCAAAACCTCGGTGGTACAATTAATAATAGGACTTTTTACTTTTTTATATTTTTTCCTTTGTTTATTGTTAGTGCTGGTGGTGCTGAGAATGGAAACCAGGGCCTTATGCATGCTAGAACATGGGAATCGACCTTTGAGATACAACCTTAGTCCCAGTGTTTTTATCCTTTAGATTGGCAATATGGCCTGATAAAATAAAATAAGATCCAAGCCCAAAGAGTACAATGCAGAACAAATAAAGTATGGGACACAAAAAAAAGAGTATTAGAACCAGAAACAAAGCCCAAAAGACATCCTTATTGAATGCTGCCTTGAAGTGTAATATTAAGCCATGTATCACCCTCAAAATAAGATGTTTTAAACTAATGTCCTCTTTCTTGGAATAGGTGTCATTTTTTGACAAGATAAAAATTTACCCCACTCTATATCCATACAGATTAGACTGAGAAATGCTTTCTTAAAATTCTATTTTTTAAGCTTGAAAAAATTAAATCATTAAGCATTATTATGAAGGAAAATCAATCTCCAGCATATTATGTGAAAATTTTAGCTTCATACTAAAAAAATTTTACTTCATACTGATAATTCCATTCCATTGAATATTTACCCAGTGAGTTAGTGTGGATACATCTAAAGATGATATTCTAAATAATCTTTTTGTAATAATAAAAACTAAAAATTACGTTTCTATATGCAAAATATAGAACAGATAATATTTTAACAAATTTGGGCAAAATTTCTCAATTACCTGAGTTAAAGATTCATGGACATTTTAAATGAATATCTCAGGATACACATTAGAAACCACATTTAATCTTAGGAGTCGAAACGGTGTGAAGAGATATTACCTCATCGTAAATTTAGAGCGAAATATTGCTTTACTATTCTCCTGAGTTGCTTATATATCTAGCATTTCAACTGCGCATGTTGTCTTGGTGGACTTGTTCCACAGACAACAAAATATGTGAGAAAGAATAATTTATAAAGAAGAGAAATTTATTTTTTACAATTCTCTAAGTCAAAGATCAAAATGCCAGCAGATTTGGTGTGTGGGAAGGGCTACTCTCTCCTTGCACAGAAGTGCCTCCAGTAGCATCCACAGAGCTGAGGTAGAAGCAAAAGGGCACAGGGTGCTCCCTTCAACCTCTCTCACAGGGTCACTAATCCCATTCACAAGGGCCCTCCCCATCACTTAATCACCTCCTAAAGACCCAGTCTCTTAACATGATATATCACACTGGAGATTGAGTTTCAACCTATAAATTTTGAAGGACACAGATTGCAGGACCCGTCAGACATTGGAAAAAGTCTACAGTAGAAGGAAAGTCCTACCCACCTGCATAGTGATATCTAGCCCACTTTGTTAGCTTTCTACTTTTCTGGGAATCCCTTTTTTAACTCAATCCTCCTTACAAAATATATCTCTGTGATCTCTAGAAAACAAATCAATGACATCATTAGTTCATTGATGAAGATACAAATAATAGGAATAAAACCCCACTATAAAATTTCAAAGTAAAATAAGATCCTTCTTATCAGGAGGTCTGTACCCCGCATGACAGTGTCCTAGGGTTTTCCTCAATCCACTGGTTTGGGCACCCAGTTTGCAGGTGATTAGAAATAATAGCTAGCATTACAGATGAGTCACAGAAGAATGTATTAAAAATAGAAGTGGCAGCCGACAGAATAGCCACATAATTCAGAAAGACTGTAATTTTACTATAACAATATGTTTTCATAATGGTGATTCTTAATCACCAAGAAAAATGAAATAATATATTCTGTAATTACTGCCTTCTTAATTGTAATGGGAAAATAGTGATGATCACTTTCTAAGAAGTAGTTCATTTAAGAGGATACTTGTAGATTTTATTTGACTTTAAACATTTTGGCATTTGAACATGTAGGAATCAGTATATTAAAAAATAATTTATACCAAACTACCCATTCATTATTTAATAACACAAAATATATTGACTTTCAATTTTAGGTCTAATTATTTACTATTGTATTCTTTACTAGATACTAGAGGAGACAAACTATATTCTCAGAAGGTGGTATAGGAAAACAATATATTTTAATACACATACATTTAAAATATTTTTTAAACTCTGACATGAAGGATATAACAATATATATACCAGAATACTGGGCTAAATAAAATTACTCAGAGGCTCACATTAATTAGATTTATATATTTAATTATCTTTTATTTCTGTTTCTAAACATATATTTACCATAAATTTATATATATTTTAAGGGCAATATATTTTTTTTAATTTTCAAGACATTTGGGTGATGATGAATTTGCTTATCACAAGATTGTAATGGTAAATACAAAGTAAAGCCTTCACTATGTAGGACGAGAACTCGGATTTCCAGCACTATTTCTCAATGTGCTATTTTGCACATTCAGTGCTACCAGAACATACAATAGCTTCTTGTTTCCTAGGCTCCACATGTGTTATAACTTAGATATGAGGTATCTACCAAATGTTCATGTGTGATACAACGCAAGGAAGTTTAGAGGTAAAATGATTGGGTTATGAGAGCCTTAACCTAATGAGTGCATTTAATCCTCTGTTAGGGATTAACTTGTGTGAAAAATGTAGGCAGGTGGGGTACAACTAGAAGAGGTTGTCATTGTGAGCATGCCTTTGGAGTATGTATTTTGTTCTTGGTGAATAGAGGTCTCTCTCTGCTTCTTGGTGGCCATGCCCTTGCTTTCCATCATCACATCCCCTACCATGATGATCTTCTGTACCATCTCAGGCCCTGAGGAATGAAGTTAGCTATCTATGGACTGAGACCTCTGAGAGCATGAGCCTTAAAATAAACTTTTCCTCATCTAATTGTTCTTATTGGGTCTTTGTGTCGCAGCAGTAAAAAGGCTGACTAAAACACCATGTACTCTCTCAAATCTATAAATTCCTCTCCTCTGGAATGATCCTATAAAATAACCTGACATAAAATGGCTGGGTTCAAAGATCACTACTTCTATGAAGATCGTCTTCTCTTTCTTCAATCAGAAAAACTGTTCATGAAAAGCCTAAGACCTGAGAGAAATTGCCCGTGAGAATTCTCATAACATAAATCAATAAACAACTTCAAGAACATCTTTATTGCAAGTTTAATAATGCACTACTACTTCTTATATAGTGGTCTTTAGTACAGGCAATCCCATCATCTCAAAGCATAGATCTACATGGACTGGTAATTTATAGTTGAAAATTAAAAATCCCTGATAGCCAGGTTTATACAGGGATACAATGCAAAATATCAGATAGTACAGAGGTTGTTCCTCAGATCTAAGGTTGTCTTGAGACTAACTGGTAATACAGAATTGTTCTAGTATGTTTTTGTAAATTTGACTTTAAGATTTTACTTAAAGGAAAGAATAGGCAGCTAATAATTAGCTTGAAAACAATTGATCCAGAAAATGGATGGACTAGCTTTTTGCTGAGCCTCTCATAGATTTGGGGGCAGCAGCAAGTTAGATTTTCCATTATTCCATGTTGCCAATTTCACTGTGTTTACATTCCTACAGACAGTGGGGTTTGGGGTAGAGTTGATATGTTTTTGTTAAATCCCAGCCATTATAATGAATTCCTAGAATAAAGCCATCCACTTCCTGTGAATTAGCCAACAACAGACCCACAGGGAGGACTGGAATTATGCTAATTAAATAATGATACACATAAAGAGTATATGAAAAACCTTGCCAAAGAATATTATTTACAAGGTTCAGAAATAACATTTTATTTTTTTCAAATAGAATCTGTCATTATTAAACATATAACTACATTGCAAATAAAAATTATTGGCAAATGATTTATTCTACTCTTTTCTTACATATTCATGATTGTTGGGAGTAGCAAATGAATTATGGTCCTTGAACTGTCTGGAGACAGAGGTGATGCCCCTTCTGGGAACTCTGGGGTGCAAATGCATCAATTTGAGTCTGCCCACCTGCTGTGGTGCTGCCCTGTTCAAAGGGAAATTCCTTGCCAGCCATGGATTACAAGTTCTTAACCTTGGTTCAAATGCCAGCTGCCAGGGGTAAAGAATTATGGGCACAAGCTGATAGTTCTAATTGGACTGTTTATACCCTCAGTTTGGGGTCTGTTCACCTTGAAGAAACTGTCTCACAATAAATCCTTTTGGTGTTTAAACCTATATAATATATGTATCAAACTTGCTTGTTGACATTATTTCCCTCTCAAGGTTTAGTGACCCATCAGGCTGCAGTTTTTTCTCTATTTGGGTATCTGTCTTTTCTCCATCCCCTCATCTCCCAGTCCAGAGACCTAAAGCAATGGCCATGCAGGATAAGGCACATGCTCATAATCATTTGAGCTGTGTAAAATGCTGGGATAACATGAAGAACTGTAAATAATTCTGTTTTTATCATTTATCATCATCATCATTGTAATCACTTCAATTTGTTGGTCCATTCTTGTATGATAACCAGTTATATATGTAAGTCTTTAGTTTAATGATAAGGAAAATTATTCTTCAGCTCCATCTGGCAAGATTAAAAACAAACTCTTATAATTTAACTCAGAATGTTTCAAAATTCTAACTACAAAAATATATGCATTTAGAAAACAGATAAGGTGAGTAATTTTTGTTTTTTAAATGTGTGCATGTGTCTAGCAAATGGCTGAGTTTTTTCCATGTGGTGATCAAACAGTACCCTGAGCACGCAGTACTATGATGTAATAAAAAATATATTCATTTCCATGAAATTATCCTTTGTGTTGAGGTGTATTATTCAAGGTAGATGGTAATATTAAGATAATAATCATAGTTTACATCTGCTAAGTGGTCATCATATAGAAAGCTTTATGTCAAATACTTGGTTGTGATTTCTCATTTAATTTTGAGGAAGCTGTTATTATGGTTCACATTTTATAAATAAGTTCACTTATGTCAGTTAAGGTAAATTGCCTCTCACCTCAAATTTAAAAGTGATGCAAGTGGCACATGAAGATTGATCAGCACAGATTACAGTTAAACTCCATACATAAAATCTTAAATGTTTGGCTAAAAATTCCATTTCATGTAATTAATGAGAGGAATAATAATTTCCCCAAATTATATATTTCACCTGTAAATAGCTGAATGATAAAATTTGTCCAATAGGGTTAATGTGAAAAATGATTAGTTAATAGAGAAAACATTAAATGATAGCCATTATTACACTGGAGTTTCTCAGTTTTGATCAAGGAAGAACATTATCTAAGAAGTCCTTTGTGAATGTAAATTTTATAATAAGGGAAAAGAGGAGATCTTCCAGACACTGGCTTTGGACATCTACCTTTTCCAGAGACCGTATAAATAGCTCATCAATAAAAGAGTAATGGACTACTGAAAGTAGGAGGCCCCCAGAGAGAAAGGAAACAGTATGGAAAACATAAAAAAAAAAAAAAAAAAAAAAAAAAACCTCTAATTTCTTTCATATTGCCCAGGATAAAACTGAAAAGTCTTGGGGGGTCTACAAGTCTTGGCAATGTTTGTTCCTTCTCCCCATCATATTTTTGATTTAATTTTCTCCCTCTACTACCTCTTCTAAACTTCTCTGTCTTGGTCACTTGATTCTGGTCACAATCCCTCATTCTTTTCTTCCCAAAGGAACTTCATGTTTCTGCTTCAGAAATGTGTCCTACGTCTGGCTCAGTTGCTTCTTACAGGAATCCATGTAAATATTTCCACTTGAAAGGAAACTTTTCTGATTGCAAAATAACACTTTCTACCACTTTAGACAATTCTTTTCATTTAAACTTTTTGATGCTTAAACTTAACATTTCCTAACAAATTTCATGTTCAGTGGTTTAGTTTTACCATCCATCTTTCCCTGAACCTTTCACTCTAATGTAATTCCCATGACTATAGGAATTTTGTTTATTTCCCTGCTGTATCTCTAGCTATTAGATAAGTGTCTGCCACATAGTAGTTCTAATACTCTGTAAATACTTCTTGAATTGACTTCTAACATCATTTGAATCAATCAATTGGATTGACCTTGGAAAATTCATATTTTAGAATCCATGGAAAATTAGGGCTGATTTATATGTTTATTTTTTAACAATAATGCTTATATTTTAACAATCATTTGAAGTATCATATGATGAAGAGATTAGATCTAAAAATACAAATAATTTTAGGTTACAATATATTGATCAAGCATCCCATACTTTTTCCCTTTTCAAGTACTTTCTCAAAATTATGCAAGCAAGTAAGCAAGCATATAAAAGCATTTTAATTTTCAAATACATTCTATTAAATTATTTTTAAAAATCACAATTATTTGAACTCAGTTTCATGCAAATTTTCAATAATTTTATACCTTGTGTTAAAGCATTTCACATAAAATTAATTTTACAATGGCATCAAATGGTAACTTTTTAGATAGTATGTAAAATTTGTGATATTTTAGAAAATGTAGAAAAATATGTGATATTTCCACTTAAAAAAAACAACCTTTCCTAATGCAAGATAGCACTGTATTTTAAACTGTGAATATTTAAGACAATCTTATAGATTATTTTATGTTAAACATAGTCATTCTTTTTAAATAATCTATAACACGTATATAGAATTTACATCATAAATATTATAAAATTTAAGTGTATAAATGAATATCATTTAGAGGAAATCAAAATAATGAAAAAATTTAGTTTACACACTCTTACAACTGTTGAACAATTGAGCAACTGTGTAGCTCTGCTTTTTTTTTTTTTTTTTTTTGCCTGTGCAAACTATTGGCAATAATAATCTAAATCAAATTAGGTCAATACTCTGATTAATTTAATTTTTTGATAGTGAAGAACCGTTTCTTCACTAATACTTGTGCCACTATAACTTTTCATTACAATATTTTTATTTATTTGAAAGCACACAAATAATTTAGTTTTCTCTTTTTTCTCTACACCATGACACTTTGAACCTATTTCTTTCCATTCACAGAATTTTTCTACAACAAAAGAGAAGTGAGATCTGTGCAAATTAGTTTCCCTTGGGTTCACAGGATGCCTTGCAAGTAGACTGCACACACTCTACCTGCTGCCTCTGACTCTTGTTTGCCAAGATCTGAGCTATCTTAAACATAAAACACCAAAAAAGGCCAAAAGCAGAAACCTCAATCTATAATGTAATTGAAACTCTAATGTCATCTCACTTGGCCACGGTGTAGACAAATCCCACATTTTCTATTACTATAACCAATGCATAATTATATTCTATAATGGTTTTGTAAGAGAATGTATCATTTCTCTTTATAGATCAATAGAGCTTGTGCATTAATGGCTGTAAGCACTGGAAATATGAATGACCTTTTAAAGCACATGTATATACCATCTGTGCATTATCCTTTTATAATCACATTACATTTAGTTAGATGTATTTCAGCAGTTGCTACAAGGTGAATAACATTTTTACATTGATTAATATTACACATTATGATCACTTTCAGTGGGAAAAGTTAAAGAGGAAAATTGAAAATATCTAGTGATTACAACTTTAACAGTATTTTTCTTTTGTGTATTTTTCTGCCTGAGCAATTAAAATGACTAATTTGATTCTATTATTAATACCTGCAATAGTTCATTCCTTGAATGCCAAAAAATTTATAGGTTATAATAATATTTTTAAAAATTGTCTTGATCTACCACAAAAACATTATTGTAAGTCACATTAAATTTATGCCCGTATCAATAAAAGACATGCCATTGTTTGCTCAGAAGTAGAATCAGATTATGCCTTCTTTCCAGTTTATCTGTGCCATATCTTATATGTTATTTATAATAAATAAATTTTGATGTAATTGATTTTACAAAATATCAAATGCTAAGAAAATTATAAAACATTTTTTCATAGGAATCAAGCTTTCAATATACATTGTCAATATTTTGAGAAATTCCTGGACAATCCTGTAGAAAGTGTTAATTCTCAATAATTATGTTGAGTGAGTTGGGATTATATATAAAATGGTATAAAAGAACAAGTTTATATTTTAAAACTTCAAAAGTTGTTTTGAATTCCACTTTTGTCATAAAGTCCACTTCCCTGCATATCAAGACTTGAAAACTTATAATTTTTAAAATATGATACATTTACATGTGTCTATATATGTATATGTACCTATATTCATATTTTAAAAGAAATTCTTATTAATGTTTATATATTTTGTGCAATATTCCTTGTGCTTATTCCCAAATGCTTTCAATCATTGCTATTTTTTTTTGTTTTATCTTTTTTATTGGAAGATGAATGTACAAAGTACTTGAAGAAATGAAAATAATGCATTGTTTTTAAGAACCAAGGATTTCTGCTAGAACTAGAAAGATGTGCCTGAACGTGGTAGTGTGGTAGTAGCTCTCTCTTTTAAGTATAGTATGTTACTGAGCAGAAATGTTTTGACAACATAGGCAGCTTGCAAAGGTTAGGTAATAATTGCATTGCAGATTGCAGTCCTGTTTGTAGGGCAAGAAGAATACAAGTGAGTTCAGTACAGGTGCAGATAAAAGGCAGAAGGGTATTCAATCACTGGCTCCTGCTTCTTCAATAATACATGTTACTTTTTCCCTTTTCAAAAAAACAGGCTCATATTTTTGTCATAGTGTAAAAACAATGAGGTTCCTCTCTTATAATTTTATTATCTTTGTGCCACAAAGGAAGGGTGACATATATTATGTGAATTTCAAACATTTATTCATAACATAAATCTATCATAATTCTGGAACAAAATATTTCCCCGACATTTCAGAGTCTTTTTGGAGCTTGCCAAATCACTGCTTTGTCCTCTACCAGAGCTCTGTAATAACATATTTGTGAAAATGATATTTAAGAAATGACAGCAAGGTTGATGAATTGGTGCTGGGTTATTGTCATTTCCTATTCATTTTTTTTTCTGTCCCATACCAAAGAAATGTAATGAAAAATAGCTTTTTATCCACGTACTACGAAATGAACCCAAGTCTACATTGATTTCAGCTGAGAAATTAGGTGTATTGCTCCTGTATTAGTCTGAGATGCCAAGTCCATGAAAGGAATTATAAATCAGAAGTGATATAAGATTGATTTTCTGCAATTATATCAGTAGCCTATAAAATCACTAAAGAAATTCAAATGTGTTTAAGTGGCAATACTACTGTTTTAATTCTAACTTCTGTGAGTGTTGATTTAGATTTTTTGTTAGGTAAACCAGAGGCTGACAAGAGTCCACAGAGAAGTTGGCAAGCCACAGATAATTGGAACTCTCTCCTTGTTTTCTGAGTCAGTGGTTCTTGGATGGAACCCCAAACCTCTTTCTAGTAGTTTTCCAGATTATGTTCAGGCTGCTGTGTGGGGCACCATACTTTGAGAATCACTGATGTAAAGTATTAACCAATGAGACCCTTGGAAGATAAGAAAAACTTATTTTCAGGTAGAAGAGAGTGTGCACTCATAAATTACACGTATTACAGGAAAACGTATGGTCAGTTACTATCTTCAGTTTTTAGACAATGTTTACTTGAATCCTGGCAAATTATGGCTTTTTTATCAAAACGTATTTTTATTGTTCATTTCTCAGATATTCTACAGAATACAGGATTATTTCATCGATTCACTGATTTTGTTTAGTAAATAAATATTCACTAGTCCCAAGGAACGTGAGTTATTTTTCTGTGTTAGTAGTTTCTGAGGATGGTGAGGAGTGAGCATTTTAACAAGATTAATCAGGTAAATTCTTGGAGAAGTAGACATTTGACCTGGAATATATGAAGAATTGAATTTTGCAAGATCTAAGAACTCAATGAGCATGAGTTCAAGTTTCTGAAGTAAAAACAAGCTTGACCTGAGTGGAATGGTTTTCAGTTCATTAAAAAATGTCATACAAAGTGCTATGTGAGTAACAATTAAGATGGAGCTAGAGTTTTCACGGGAAAATAAATTAGAAATAGCTAGTGGAATTTATGTATTCAATAATGCAAACATTTTCACAGAATGGGAAGAAACAGGCTCAATCGTATTTACTAAATGAGTCACAAGCACATACGGGAAGATGCCAAAGAGCTGGGCTGTCTGCTTAGGCAGGGCTATCTGAGATCTCATGCTGGATTGTTAAACACACACAAAGCCAGCCTGTTCATTTACATTTGAGAGTTTTCTTACCCTGGAACTGAAATATTTATGTTCGTTCTCTATGAAATTCTCATTGTTAAGATGTATGAGGAGTTGAATTTCAGAATAAATTACTCTTGACAAAAATGGAATCAGAGTAAATTAAAAGGGGACAATAGTATTGCAATCCAACTGACTTATTTGAGCCCGTATGAATCAAGTCAGATCCATGAGAGAGGATATATTTTTATAGTAGCTACAGAGTATAACAGTTCCTTCACCTTGACCTCAGCTGAGAACATGCTGGAAATTTAACATCAAGTTCTTACTCTTTTGGCTGCTATTCTCTAGTTTCTGTACAAACCATCATCACCCTCTGCCAAAACATTTATTTTTATTTTTAATCAGAAGGAGTATGACACAATTTTCTAAGCCTGATTTTAGATTTGCCAATAAAGTGATGCTTTCTGAGGAGTTTTCCTGGATCACTATAATATGCTTCTCAGGAATCCTCAAATCCTTTAATTCCTCATATATTTAGATTTTGGAATATTGTTGCTTATAGCAATGACTAAACTCTCTAATTTTTTTTATAATTTATATTTTAGTGTGCTGCCTAATTCTATTTTGTGGTATACTTCATAACCCACATGTTATCAACTGAATTTTGAACCCCTAAAATGCATGTGGAAGTCCTAACTCTCATTACCAAAGACAGTGACAACATTTGGAGATAGGTCATTTAAAGAAGTGATTAACATAAAATGAGGCATTTGGGGTGATCCTTAAACCAATGTGATTTGTATCTTTAAAAGAGGAAAATTGAACACAAGAAGAGATGCCAAGTATGTGTGCACTCAGAGTAAAAACCAAGTAAAGACAGAGAGAGGCCTGGGGAGAAATCAGTCCTGCCAAACATTGATTTTTGGACTTTTAGCCACCGGAACAGTGAGAAAACAAGTTCCTGTTTTAGCCACCCAGTATGTGGGACTTTATTATGGCAGCACTGGCAAATTCATATACTTCATCATTTCTGACTGCAAAATCATTAAAACAATATGCATTACAGTGATTGAGATGACATTTGATTCCATGAGATGGCCCTTTGTTGGAGGGGGGAAGCCAAGGAAGAAGAAAAGAGGAGAACAGCCAGTGAATGCAATTTCTTTCTGTTATAAACAGAAATAAAATCAAAAGATGATAGCTAAGTGTATGGGTCTCACATGCTCGCCCCCTCTTTCTCGCTCTCTCTCCTCTCTTTCGCCCCCCACATCCCTAAACCAAAAAATTTTTAAAATCACCTGACAAAAAAAGTATTCTTAGTAGAACAATGATCTACAGATTGAGGAACTGAGGACTTTTTTTGAATTCCACAATTATTGAGAAGACACTTGCAACATATTAACAATTTCCTTAGGAGTGAGAAATGTCAGATTCTATCTTTTAGAATTAAGAATAGCATTTTTAAAAAGTTGTGCTGTAGACTACAGTTTTCAATATGGCAAAAATTCTCCTGCTCTTGTGTGACATTTAAAAATATTTTTAAAATATGACTTTAGTCTTCTGCTACTCAGTAAGCCTTTGGAACCTGGCAAGGATTTGTGAAGTGCTCTTGCAAAACAAGGCATATAAACATGAAACATTTCTGTCAGCATGCAGAAACAAGAGAGACTAAAACAAAGGTGGTTTTCCATCTTGATAGAAATCAGGTTTGTTATGGTGGAGAAAGTAAAATATTTTATTTGTTGGTGTCAATTTTAACATTTCATGATATATCCTTACATTCTAGTATTATTTTAATTTCTTTAAATCCTGTGCATGATGCTTATGCTTCTAATAACTTGTCAAACTACATTTGCAGTTGTGCTAACTACATTAAACATACATATATTAATAAAAAAATAAATAAAGTCATGCCAGGCACAGTGAGGCAAGCCCGAAATCCCAATGACTCTGGAGGCTGAAGCTAGAGGATTACGAGTTCAAAGCCAACCTCAACTAAAGCAAGGTACTAAGCAACTCAGTGAGATCCTGTCTCTAAATAAAATACAAAACAAGGCTGGGGATTTGGCTCAGTGATGAAGTGCCCCTGAGTTTAATCCCTGGTACACCCCCCACACACACAAAAAAAAACTAAGGTCATAAATACATAAGTATTTTCAAATGTGTTTGGGCTAATAATGTAGTTTAAACTAACAGATTATGTATTTCATAAAGTACCACTAAAAATATTTGCAAAAACAATCCAATTGTTCTTGTTATAGAAAAATGTCACTTAATGAAATATCTTATAAAACGGTTTTAAAAGTGTAAACAGTTAACTTTTTATTAAGAAAATGTTGAACAGGTATGATGGTGCACTCTTGTAATCCCAGTGGCTCGGGAGGCTGAGGCAGGAGATCACAAGTACATAGCCAACTTCAGCAATTTAGTGAGACCCTGTCTCAAAATAAAAAATAAAAAGGAGTATGAATATGATTTAGTGGTTAAGAGCCTCTTGGTTCAATCCTTCATTTCAAAAAAAAAAAAATTTTTTTTTTAGATAGCCCCAGTAAAAAATCATCAAAAAAAGAGACAAAAGTTTTTTAAAAATCTTAAAAATCTATAAATGATGGTGAAATGTGATGGACATTATTATCCAAAGTACATGTATAAGGACACAAATTGGTGTGAATATACTTTGTATACAACCAGAGATATGAAAAAATTGTGCTCTATATGTGTAATAAAAATTGTAATGCATTCTGCAGTCATATATAAATAATAATTTTTTAAAAACAGAAGATAAAAAAAAAATTAAAAAAATAAAGCTCCTATAACAAGTATCTCTTTACATAAATAAAATCTATAAAGATTCTATATTCAAGGCCAGGCACAGTGGTGCACACCTATAATCCCAGCTACTCAGAAGGTTGAGGCAGGAGGATAGCAAGTTCAAGGCCAACCTCAGCAATTTAGGGAGTCCCTGCCCAAAAACATAAAAAGGACTGGGGATGGGGCGCAGTGGTAAAGTGCCCCTATGTTCAATCCTTAGTATCAAAACCCACAAAAACATACAAATAAAAAACAAAGACTCTACATTCAGATTATTATGTGAATGTCTTAAGTTGTAGCTCCATTTAAATGCTAAAAATAGATCAGAAGCCTCTGTTGTGATGGCCTGTAATCCCCAGGGCTCTGGAGGCTAAGGCAAGAGGTTGAATTTAAGGCTAGCCTCAGCAATTTAGCAGGGCCCAAAACAACCTAGGGAGACTATCTCAAAACAACAACAAAAAACTTTAAAAGGGCTGGGGATATTGCTTAGTGGTTGAATAACCCCTGAGTTCAACCCTGGTAACTGTCCCCAAAAAATCAAAACCAAGAAATTGTAGGTATATAATTATAGGGTATAGGGTAAACAAGGAAATATAGGGTAATTATAAGGTATGGGAAATACATTGTGACATATTCAACCAAATATTTTTGAACCTAACTTTCTTACCATCAAAATTTAAAATGATAAATTATGAGGGAATTCTGAATTCTGAATATGTGTGTGTGGAGATATATATATATATATATATATATATATATATATATATATATATATATATACATACATACACACACATACATACATATACATACATACATATACATATATATGTGTGTTTGCATTGACTATATACATTTTTCTATAACAAGAACAATTGAATTGCTTACTTTTAGTATTAAAAGAAACTCATTCTTGATTAGCAAATATTTTTATTGGCAAAAACCATATAATTGTCCAGTTGATAAAATGTAGCTGGAGATCTCTGAGTTTACATATTGCAGGGATAATCACTCATTGGATTTTATAAAATAATCAAAGTGAGTGAGTTATGACACAGTCTGAGGTCAGAGAGGTCTTGGTGAAGCAGTTCTCAGGACCCCTAGATTCCTTTTCATGATCCTAAGAAATAACTACAATCTTCTAACCAATAAATATAATTTTGCTGTTTCTCACCTAAAAATTAAGATCATTGTCTAATGGTAAATAAAGCTGAAATGTAGTTATAATTCTTCATCCTATGACCTTGGATTATTCATGTACTAAGTTTCTTATTTTTCTACTATTTATAAAATAAGGATTAAGAGACAAGGCTTCTAGCTCAAAGGTACCAAAATGAAAAAAATTGGTACACATATACTAACCAAGTAACTGTTGACTTTGTGTAAGTGCTTTTTAAGAAGGTACTTATAACATGAAAATTTTATCATTTTTTCTTTCACCTTAGGAAAGTCATAAGGGAAGGATAAAACTATTAGTTGTCAGCAAAATTCAGAAGTTATTTTAATAAATTCCGTTTTAATTGCTTCAATTATTTTTTTAACCTTTGATCAGTTGTTTAGTATCATGACCATAACTTAATAAATAGGAGGGAAGGCAAATGAGAAATACCTAGAAGACTTAATTATAGACTATGATATTATTAAACATCTAAGTCACAGCAAAGGGCATCATGTTTAATCTTTCCTTAGAAAATAGAGTAAAAATATTAGAAAAAGAATTGGAGCTATAAAGAATTTTTCAAAACATTAAATCCAGACCTTGCATTTGATAGCTGAAATTAATTAAGCCAAATATTACAGTTGATTAGTAACCCATAGACTAGGACCTAGGTTCAGTGTTTATTCTACCAACCACATTATGGTAACTTCAGAAGGAAATAAGTTAAAAGCATCTTCCTGAAAGTATATGACAGGTTGAAATGATGGTCTTCTTTATCAAGATAAACAAAAAATTTGACTTTGGTTTATCAATAATATAAGATTATACATATAGAAAATATAAGATTATACATATAGAAAATACATTTTATACTTTTTCAAAAATCACCTTTGAGCCTATTTTCATATTTTTATGTATCTAGTTTAATGAGTTACATATGATTAATATTTCTTATTCAAAACTTAAACAATGCTTATATAATTTGTATTAAAATATATTCAAATAATATTCAATTAATATCAAATTTCTGGTAAAACTCTTCTTGACCTAGTACTGAAATATAGCACATTCTTTACTTTGCTAAACTAAGTAACTTCCTCTTCACAATCTTTCTCTATATATTACTTGTTCTTCATTCAAAATGTTTATTTTACTTTCTTTGTATATTGTGTTATCATAACCATCTTTTAAGCTTTTTATGTAAGTCAGAATGATTTTAATTCATTCAATTAATATTTTTGATTAGAAAATGCAAATATTACTATTGTAGGCTAAAAATAATACATGTCCTTCACATAAAAGGGAGAGAAAAGGTTAGGGGAATGAGTTTTACTGAATATATGCAAGGCCTATGATTCTTGACACACATTATTTAAAGCTTTGTGTATATATAATGCACTGGAAGATACTGTTACTCTCTTTTTATTAATGAGGAAGCTGAAGTTAACAAGTTGGAGATATTGGTAGTAAAATGCCTGGAACCTCATTTGACTCCAACATTAAAATACCTGCCCTCACACTTGTTCGGAAATTGCATTAAAATTTTCAAATTTATTTGATGTATGCTTCATTATAATCCTTGAATAAGCCTATGAAGTAAAGGCACTTCTTATTTGCTATGCCCATTTTACAGAAAATAATGGTGATTTTTCAGGGTCTAAAGGAGAGGCTTAGCCACACCCAGACACGTGAAAGTAAAATCAATGCACATCAAACACACATTAAAAAAAAGTGGTCTAAAAATGAATCACTTAAAAAGTAATGACCACTATATTTGAAGGCAGATATCTCCTGAGCAGCAGTGAACCTCTGTGGAAATGTCCATGAATCATTGCCTCTTTATCTGAGTTTATTTGACCTTCATTCCGACATGGACTTCTATAAAAGAGAAGCCTTACAGAATACTAACTCTTACTAAAAATTACTTAAAACTAATTGCATAGTATGTGTAAGTTATAAATACATAAACATGCAATGACAAACACACAAATAAGTATAAAACTGAAGGTGAAATTTTACTGTGAACCACATGGATATATTTCTCTTGTGCCCCTTCTCCTTGGGGTGGGCACAGGTATGTATGTGTACACACACACACACACAAGTGTATGAGTATGTGTGTTCCTGAGTTTAACTACAAGAAGACTGAGAGAAGGAAATAAGGATACATCAGGAGAAGCCCTCCAAAATTTTTAAGAGTGTGTTCTTAGACTGCAACATAACTCCTCCTCAGACAACTTGGTATCTGTGGTAAAATGTCCATGAGACCTAGTAGGTCTCATTGTTAGTAGCTTGTATTTATTGGCCTTGTTTCTCCACCCATAAAAGCAACACAATAAAATTATCCCATACAAGGTTCTTTTAAGGGTAGACAAAAAATTATTTGTATGATAATAATTTATAAATTATACAATTCTAAGTCCATATCAGAATTTTAAAATATCATGTATATTTATTAAATATATTATTAAATATGTGGCCATATGTAATATTTGATGCTAGATAAGGAAAAGGAAAAATAAGTAATAATCTATTATTTGTCCATTTTTACTTTCTAGTCTAGAAGGTTTTATATTATTCGTGAACATGTGAACTAAGCTCTCAATATATTTTGTAGTATTATGTAGGGCGAGATGAAAACACAGTACATGAGGCAGCACATGAAGTTTTTCCTTCTAATTGTGAATTGAATTCTACCAAGTTTCATATTGAAGAACCCCAAAGTAATAATACTACTTTCAATACTAATATATGAATTATACATTTCTTTCTTTCTTTCTTTCTTTTTTTTGTACTATGAGTTAAATCCATGGGTATTTTAACCACTGAGTCACAGCCCCAGTCTTTTTTTAAAATTTTGAAATTGAATCTTGTTAAATTGCTGACTCTGTCTTCGAACTCGTGATCTTCTTGCTTCAGCCACCCTAGTCACTGGGATTACAAGCATGTGCTGCCAGATCCAGCTTATGAATTATATTCTGTAAAATGGTTGAGAAGTGTCATTTGAGAAAATAACACCTGCTTTCTTAATACTCTCTTTGAATTGATGAACAAAGAAAGAGACCCTAAGAAGCTGAGTAAAACAAAACTGGAACTGTAGGCAGGTCTGCATGCCTAATCAACTCACTCAAAAGAAGATCCACATTGGAAATAAAAGTAGGCAAATGACATATCTATAGCTTCTGAATCTCATATATTGATACTGAAAATCATAGCCTGATTTTCTGAATGCTGACTATGAGCCAGGCGTTGGGCCAACCTCTTCAAATACAGCCTTAATTTATTCTCACAACAAGCCTTAGAAGTATGTATCATGATCACAGTTTTATAAATAAGGAAACTGAAAATCAAATGCTAAATTGTGCAAGATCAAAGAGCTAGTAATTCATTGGGCACGAATTTTAATCTTGGGTCTATGAACTACCAAACCTCATTTTTTCCACTATAGCATGATTCTTCTAAAACACCATCATGATAATTAAGACATTGCAGACCAATAAGGCACAGACCCACAGTCTCTACTAAAGAGGCAAGTTCTGACCTCTGTTCTTTCACAATTTCTACTAAGCAGTACTTAAGAAAGTATTCTATGAGAAATGGTTTCAACTATGCAAGGACCTAAGCTTCGTTGGAATCACCAGGTACTTTCTTTTCTTTGTATGCCCTACCCAGAAACTTTAATAATGAAGTGTGTTCTCAAAGCATATGGCCTTTTAAAGTTATCTTTTTTCACTAGTTAAAAATGTTTATGATGAAGACTAACTTTCCTCACATTCCATATGTTTGCTCATCTCAGGGAGAAGCTCTTCAGATTTTGTCTGGAACTGGTTGAAGCAAAGAATTATGTTTCTCCTGATATAGAGAGAGTTATGATTCTCATGTAATACTGGGCATTGGCAGAATACACCATGTAAAATCAAGTTAAAGTCAGGAGAATCTGGACTTAGTAGTAACCACAACTTAACTGGGATAGCATAGATCACAGATTGTCACAGAAAGAAATAAAGTTTCAAAAAGGCATTTGTCTCCAATCTGCCTGTCTGCCTCTTTTAGTGACGGTTCTATTATATGATATAATGGTTATGATGATGGATAAAGAGGACAGAACAGTTTCCAGGAAAGTGTGTGGGGAAAGCACCCATCTAACAAACTTTTGTGCAAGTTTCCTGCTGTAGTCAAGGACTGTCATGGGGTATGATCTTACTCTGTGATATTGCTAAAAGAAATGGTCAATAAAATCTTCCAAGATTCTGTCAACTAGACCTTGTACAGGCCTGCCTCTATTTTCATGTTATTCCAAGGCCCAAACAAACTAAAGTAGGACCAGCTGGACATATTGGGCCCATGAGACGATTTTGGTACTAGTAAAAGAAATGACAATATAGAGAAGTCAGTGGTTATTAAAGAAAAAGATTTTCCCTTAAACTCAAAACTTGTCACTTTCTAATTATGAGCTAATAATTTCTTTTCTATATAAAAAAAAATTCATGTTACCACTACAAATAGGATTTAGAAACCTCATAATATCATGTGAAACAAAAAGGTTTTTACTTTTGATCAGCTCAAAAACAAACAAAAGGATCAGGGGGTTACTACTGATTGATCTTGGTGGAAAAAATAATCTGAAATCTTGACCAAGTAACGCTACACACTGTGGGGAGAACACGTTCAAACTCTCCAATTCCCTTTGTTCACATTGAGATCAATCCCAGTGGAAATGTTTTACAAGTAGTCTTAATTGTTTTGCAGCCATTTGGGAAGGTTGTCATAGTGCAGCACTTAGAGACGCTATCTTGATAGCCTGCCTCAAGGAAGCCTTGGCGAAGCTTGGAAAGGAAAGCTCACCAGTTGGCAAAGTCACAAACTGATAAAGTAGAAAGTAAATTGGAATCCACCTGGTAAATAAAAGCTCCTCGTCATTTAAAAACAATGAAGAGCAAGCCCCTTGCTTTCTTGCATGCCAATCGAATTCTAAAAGGAAACTATTAATTTCTTACTAAGGACTTGGTTAAATAAAATCTTAAGTGTATTTACAGCAATGTGACAAAAATGCATCATCGTGCCCCCCCCCCCCAAACACACACAATGATAACATACTACACACAGAGCCTTCTTAATGCTGGAGCTATCTCTGAAAGCCTCCTAAATCAGTCTGAAGGGAAGAGAATATCACCACCAAGTGCTGCCAGTTCTAGTGAGAAAGCTGTTTACTACATGCAGCAAAACAAGCAGACCGTGGCTCTGGGGAGCTCGACATAGCAGCTTTCTTAATGGCCTATCCATATCACCTTGTGACAACTCTGAATGCAGCACATCCAGATCTACCTGCTCTGGCTGGGTCATGGTGAACCTGAGTGATCTCATCTGCTAGGTGTGAGTCTGGCTGTTCTAGGCGTATGTGATCAGTCAGACTACAGCAACTTATTTGGGTAGATTCCTCTGGTACTGAAGCCTTTGGACAGGGTTTTCACTGGATAGACTTTCTTCCTAATGATGTTGTTATCTTTCAAATTCAATGATGAGGCTACTGAAAGTTTTCTTGTGACACCTTATAACATGCATTCATCCCTAATATCTCACACTATTGGTAACCTTATTTACAGAGTACTGGGTCAATATTCCTAATTTATTTTGGGAGTAAAGCATTTTTCTTTTTCCTCAGTTGAATGATTTGGCCAAATTAGTCTCATGATTTAGTTCTTAAGCAAATATTGAATTGGAAAATATATTAAAATAGAGCTTTTAGTCCGTAGCATTGTAGAAGACATTTGAGCATTAGGTATAAAAGTATGTAATTTGCATCTACAGATCCAAAAGTTTTACTTTCAACCTGAAAATCCATGAAAGTAAGCTGTAATTTGTTTAAGACCCAAATTTGAATCATATACATCAAAAAGAGCAGGAGTGAGTTTCTCACCTGGTAAATGAGCAAAGTAGAGGGACTAGGATTCATACATCAGTACTACTGACTCTTTGTGTATATATATTTTTGCAGAAGAAAGGGAGGATTATATGTTTTTATTTGAATATACGGATTTGCAGAGTCTTCTGAAAATCCCTTGTAAAAATCAGGGATTTGCTGCCACATGGTAAATACCAAGAACCCATAGCAGATAGAGTTTATTAATCTTCCTCTTTTCTGAGATCATATTTAAACTAAGATTCCTCCTTACACAGCCCTCCAGGTAATCATTACTAATCTCTTAGAACTGGCATGAGAGAGCCATCTATTTGATATCCCTTGTCTGCAGTTTATGAAGAGACACTGGAAGGTTCTCTTTTATTTTGATATTTTCGTTTCCATTTTAGCCTTCTACAATGGAAATATTGTTAAAATGAAAGCAGGTTAATTACATTAAAAGGAGGGGAAAAGTGGCAACAGTTACTTTTCAACTACAAAGGATTTAGGTACCTTCAATATTAGCTTATTAACTTTGAAAAATACTTTCAGAAAACTTAAATGTAAAACAAAATCCTGGATAACTATAATCTAATCAATACCTCAGATCTAAAGGACCATAATTTCACTTTGAATTCAACATTCAAGTAAACATGGGGTCTTGTTAAACTTCTAGGATTGAATCCTGTGGTAAAGTCACCTGGGACTTAGTAATACTTCCAAAACACAGAAAAAAAATCAAACTGATTTCCTCTTTTGTTGTGATCTGGAGATATTTACACTTGATAAATATCACAGAATCAGAGTACCCTGGCTTCTACAAGAAGTGTGGGAAGCTGCAAATGAACTGTGGGTGTGTCTAAGCCTTCTCTAAGTGGAGGTGTGCCTCTTGGAAACTCTGGGTGTAATATCTCCAATCTCACACTGCTTTGTTGCCTTGGCAAACGTCCTACTCAAAGATAATTCTATGATACCTTGGAATTTATTGGCTCAGACAGCCCTAGGTTGAAAGGCAACTCCTGGGAGGTAGAGAGATAGATACCAGTGCCCCAACTAGCCTTGAGGTGCTTACTGCCTGGAGGACAAAGAATTAACTGTGCAAGTGATAAGCCCCCAACCAGGCCAACTTCCCCAGAGCTTCTCCCTTCTTGTTTACCTTGAAGAATACCTCCTCACAGTAAATGCCTTTGGTGTGTTCCACTATAAATAAAGCATTCTTAGGTTTTCCCCTTTGTTAGGATCAGACCCATCAGGTCTTTTCCACCTGTCAAGGACCTGCTTTCAATACAAATATTTTACATGTCTTTTACTTTATTTCTTGATATTACTTTTCATCCTTTTATTTCCAGCCAGCACATACCTCCTAGTGATACCAATTCCCTCCCCATGCAGGTCGTGGGTGTTCAAGTCAATCACCCAGGGTGGTCAAGCCAATCCACCCAGGATTCAGCAAGAATAAAATGTAAATAAATGCTTAGTTAGCTAAGCATTAGCACACAAGTTCTTATGTATCTGACTTAGGTCAACTAAGAGAGATTTCCTAGTCCCCAGCTTAAAGTGGCATGGGTATCCTCCACCCTTATCTTTTAAGCACACTGAGACATTCAAGTTGGAGTGCAAGAAAACAGAAAAAAAAAAAAAAAACAACAAAAACACTTGCCATTTTGTGGGTACACAAAGATGAGAAACAGAATAAACAGGACACTAGCGGACAGGTTTCCAAAAGACTACTTTAAATGGACCAAAGCTCCTCTTCAAGACATCATTCAGTACAAATAAATGCATTCTTCCTTTAAAGCTGTATTCTATTGAATTGATTTTTAAAGTACATCATGTCTTATTGTTACCTCATTTTATAGTAAGCCAGTGGGATTTTTCAGCTGAAATGTCAGGTTTATAATTAGGATTCCCCTGATATAAAGTTTATCTTGCCTAAAGACATGGATAGCGTTTCAAAGATTTGAAATCTGTAATATACCAATTAGATAAATCTTCATTGAACCTTTCACATTATACTTTAATTTTATACCACATCTTTTTTTTTCTTTTTGACCTTTCTAATAAAATAATAAACTATTCTGAATAGTGAACTTAAAGATTCATAAAACAAAACTGAGATGGGATAATTTACTTAGAGGATGGAATTTTCACCTAATAAATTTTGTGGAAATATTTATTATAGTTGCCTTATTTTTACCACTGAGATAGGAGTCGATTACTTAACATTTGAAATATATGAATATTTAATACAACCCTTTATTATTTTTCTGATGTTTCTACTACCTAGAGCATAGTTACATCTTCCCCAGTAAACTGGTTTATTCCCTTTGCAACTATAGAATTAAGTCTATGTTTTAAAATAATTTCAATAATTTTTATAATTTGAATTACGTCTAAGTACAAACTTTTAAACTTCATGATAACTATATATAACCTAAACAAAAAAAGCATTCTCATTTCTTGGATAAGATTTATTATTGTGATTGCTTCCTTTCCCTCAAGTTAACTATTCCTATGGTGGCAAAACCTGTTTTATTTTATTCATTTTTTCTTTGTTTTATAGAAATGTTCAGCAAGAATAAAATGTAAAGTTCCAGAAAATGGTTTCAATATCTGATATATATGTATACTATAATGACTTGTATTTGAATAAAATACTATGAATAAGGAAGGATTTAAACTGTGTGATAAGGAGAAAACTAGGTCAGTTGAAAAATTTCACTTTCAATCTCAGGGTGAAAAATTCTCATTTATTCTGGATTTTTATTAATTCAGAATTCATGACAATTAGGGCAATGACTAGATTGAAATTTACACTTATATAATCTCTGAAGAAAAGTTTTACTCTTAACTTACCCTTGTATACCTTTAGTCCTAATTGGGAGTGTGCTTTTGTTTTAGTAAGCATCAACAGGACACTGGAATTGGACTTTATGTTTTAGCAAATTAAACAAATGATGGAAAACCTCTTAATTTATCCATAATACATGCATTTTCACTTTCTTGGTTTACTCCACAGATGGGCTATGGCTCCTAGGGGGAAAGAAGTATAGACTCCTAATATCCATTGGAGTTCTTCCATACTGTGTGCTATGTTCTTCATTGTTGGCATAAAGATAGTTATTAAGAACCTCTGTCTAGAACATCACCTAACTATGTTAGATTTTAGGGGCACTCAAAAATAGACAAGATAAAACCTCTAGCTCAAAGGTATTGTACCTCTCTTCTAATTGTAAATCAATTGAATTCATTTACATTGTGTGGTGCTGCTGCAGTAGAAAATTCAGAGAAGTGAGATTATCTTCATAAAGGGTGGTCAGGAAGGCTGGTACAAGAGTGATAATAGTGATAGGGAACAGACAGATGTGAATGGTAGGAACATGAGTTTAAGGGAATCATTCCATAAACTGGGCCCACTGTGTTTATCCTCATGTGCTTTGTTTTCTGGTTTTTTTTTTTTGTTTGTTTGTTTGTTTGTTTTAGATTATGACAGTAGAGTGTACTTTGACATATTATACCTACATGGAGTATAACATTCTAATTAGGATCCTACTCTTGTGGTTGAACATGATGTGGATTTACACTGGTCCCTTATTCATATATGAACATAGAAACATTATGTCTGAGTCATTCCTCTCCCTTTTCTATTTCCCTCCCTCTCCCTTCTATTCATTACCCTTTGTCTAATCCAATGAACTTCTAGTCTACCCTGCCCCCCGCCCCGCACACACTTATTGTGTTATTAGTATCTGCATATCAGAGACAACATTGGGCCTTTGGTTTGGGGACTAGTTTATTTCAATTAGTGTGATATTCTCCAGTTTCATCTATTTACCAGCAAATGCCATAATTTCATTCCTTTTATATCTGTGTAATATTCCATTGGGTATAAATACCACATTTTAATTATTCATTCATCTATTGAAGGGTACCTAGGTTGGTTCTATATCTTACTGAATAAGCTATAAACATTGATGTGGATGCATCTGTGCTTTCTTTTCTAAGAAGTAAATTACCTGCAGCCCTGCCTGGCTTAAGTTACATTACTCAGCAACCTATTATCTGCAAGGGAAAAAAAGTCCATAAAAAGAACACAAGTTACCCTGAATGGGGTGATGTTTTTAACCCTTACACAGACCAGATCCAACACTAGGGAAGATAAGGGTAATTCCCCCCGAATCATAAAATCTGTTAAGAATGGTTTAATTAGAATTGGTCAGCATGGGTCAAAGTAACCAGAGTTATCATACATAATGGGGACTTGATAGTCTGATGTCACCCTAAGTCAGTCAAAAGTCAAGAGGTAAACATGGATGGGACTCTGGAAACTTCCTGGGGAAACCCCAATAAGACTGAAGGACAGGAGAACCACACTGTTCATCTCTCTGAGAGGATCCACACTCTCCCTTGAGAATGTTCCCTTTTCCCCTCTCCCATTCCTCCTAATAAACTCATGCCTGTTATCTGAGCCACATGTCTGACATCTGACTTGATTGCAAGACCTGGGGATGAAGAGGGTCTTTGATGCCTCAGTTTCACAGAAGGGCCCCAGGGCTTTATAACAACAGTACTTCCTAGTTAGGTGTTGAGGGAGGCCCAAAATAGCTAGAGTTAGGCTCACTTGCTGAAGCTTCTGAAGGCTATGTTATGCTTTTAGTATGCAGTCAAGGTCACGAATCGTTTGTTATGATTAGTGTGTAGTCAAGGTCATAAAAACTCTGAGTTAGTGTATGTACTCAAGGTTATAAATATTTGCTGTGAGCAGGCGCCCACTGATGTAACCTGTTGGCAATGTGCCGCCTTTGACGTGCATTTAAAAAAAAAAAAAAAAAGAAGGCCTATGGAAAAGAATGGGAGGTAGGGCAAAATTAAACTGGCTGGGGTTAAAGCTGAAGCTAGAGGCTATTGCTACCTCTGCATAAAACATGTCTACTATCCTCACTTCATCTTGCATTTTCTTCCACCTACTGAGCCCTAAATCTTGCTTCCTGGACCTGAGCCTCACCCTCCACTCAACAATTAGTATAGTTGGCAGAAGATTCAATAGGTGAGAGATGATTGACCCAGTGAATGGGAGGGAGTTATGGCCAGCAAGCAGCACATAGCACTCAGTTTTCAAGGTCCTATTAACATGGACTACTGTGAAGAGTTGAGAAAAAGTGGATGCGTTCCCTGTGAGCATAGAGAAGACTTCTGATTGCCCTGTGGTGAATATGGACCTGGCAGAGCAGACTGTGAACTGAGCAGCAGAACGCAGGCACCAGCCCGTGGCCAAGGACAAAGACGACAATAGAAGTGCAGATGAGATAGAGAAACAGCCTGAGGAGCTACACAAATGGCCACTGAGGTCATGAAATGAATAAATAAATAAATAAATCTCTTTACCAGAGACTATCAAGATGAGGGAGTTACAAAATAAGGAAGAGACCTTGAGAGCCAGCATAGGTCACTAGAGGAGGACCTGTGTACCTTGAAAATGCCCCTTAGCCTCCCACACAGTCCTGAGAGAGTCCAAAGAGGAACATAAACTTCTGCAGGTCCAGCCAGATGTAATGCAGAAAATGAAACAGCAGCAATTGGTGGCTCTAATGGCAGCTACCTGCAGGGCTGGCCTAGGAAACCAATTTACCATGTTCCACCAGTCAAGCAGAGTTGGTAGGCTTGGGAAAACAATCTGGACAGAGACTAGGAGGGCCCTGGACACTTGGTTGTTATGCCTGTGAAATTAGGGGGCGCCAAGAGCAAAAAGGGACAAGACACCCCATGTGCTACCTGTTATTGCCTGTACTACCTTGTGACTTAGATGTTTTAGGACTTGGAAGGGGCCAAGAGAGAGCCCAAGTGTATTAGGAGCCAGTAGGGTCCAAGAAAAGGACCAGGTGTGCTAGGAGGCAGCAGAGACCAGAGACTTCAAGAAGTGCTAGGGCCTAATATGTAAGTTGCTGAAACAAGCCCATACCTTGGAGGGCTCTACTGTTCAGTGGTTAGTACACAGATGACTCCAGCAGCAGACATGTGGATGGCAGTGGCTATGGAAAGGGAAACAGACACCATCTGGTTTGATTCCTATATAAGACAAAATAGCCAGTGAGCTGAGCTGAATGTTGATAGCAAATGAAGCATCGCCTATAGTGATATGTGTGACAATTCTTCTGTATATTGTGGGTAAGTTCTGTGGCAAGAGCTTTGAGAGTCAAGGTGCCAGGAACAGGTAACTGTAGGCTACTGGCCATATCCCCTTGATTAGCCCATAGAAGGATGAGCTAGGGAGCAGTGGTTAGAATGGGTGCCTCCAATGGACCTAGCAGCTGGGTTGCAGTGACACCTACAGCACACAGAGGTGAAAACTAGGTGGAATGTAGTCAAACAGTGGGGGCTGCCTGTAACGTGGAATGCCCTGGTAATGGCCTGCCAGGCACATGTGGTTGTGCTCAAGAGTATCCACACCCCTGATGCTTTGGAGCTATGTATGCCTGATAATGCATAGACGCATCTCTTTGACATGATTGTAGGTTGATTACATTGGTCCTTTACCAAAGTCAGAAGGAGCCAGGTTCACCTTGATGGTAATAGATACAGCTTCAGGCTTGTTGTTTGCCTGGGCCAATGGTCAAGTGAATCAGTGGGCTACAATTCACACCTAGACAGTGTTGTCTGCCATTACAATAGAGTGATAAGGGTACCCACTTCACAGGTCAGGATGTGCACTGATGGGCAACTCAGTTACAGATTCAATGGAAGCTGCATGTCCCTATAATCCACAGGCTGTAGGCATGACAGAAAGATATAATGGCCTGTTTAAGCAAGAATTTAGGACTGCAGTCAATCCACATTCTATGAAGGAGTGGGCGCAGCATCCATGAGCAGTTGTCGAGCTCTGAATGAGCATTGCTGACAAGGGGGACCAGCTCCAGACTACCCTGGTGAATCCAGACTGAGTCCATGGATAATTGGACATGGCTGGGAAAGCTTTCATTCCACCTCAATATGGGATGAAACTGGCAATGGTTTTTAGTAATCTTAGGTGATGGGGCTTGTTTTCTGATTATATGTTGCATGTAACCTATGGACACAGGACTTTTTAAGGGATCACTGTGGAAGATTGTATAGCAAGGAATCCTAAAGGGGTAGATTGTTGGAACAGGCCCCAAACTGCTAAAGTTAAGCCAAGGCTCCTGGTGGGCTATGTTATGTTTTTGTATAGAGCCAACGTTATGAATTGGTTGTGTTATGGTCAGTGTGTAGTTAAGGTCATAAACACTCAGTGATTGTTCTCGAGGTCATAAACAGTGACTGCAGTAGCCTGCTGGCAATGTGCCTTCTTTGGCATGCATATAAAAGAAACTTATCTGAGGAGGGGATAGGGAATAGAACTGACTGGAGGATAAAGTTGAAGATAGAGGCTGTTGCCACCTCTGAATAAAACATGTCACTATCTTCACTGTATTCTGGCATCTTCTACCTGCACAGCCCTGAAACTTGCTTCCTGGGCCTGAGCCTCACCTTCTACTCAACGTCAGGGATTTAACAATAGAAAGGTCACTTTTTATGCCACTACTCTACTCCCCCATACCTTAAGCATACAATTAGCATACTCTGGGATCAAACAACTACATTTAAATTCTATCTGTGCCAATTTCTACCTGTATGACCAAAGATGCTTATTAACTTCTTTGTGTCTATTTCCTCATTCAAGCAGCAATAGCCTCACCAATAGTGGAGATTAACAAAATACTATAAATTCTAAGTAAAAGACTGAGAATAGTTTTGATGCATGACAAGTGCTGGATATATACTAACCGTTATCATCATCATTATCATTTGTGGAGAGTTAAGAAAATATTTCAGTGTTCCACAGCATACTTGCTAAATAAATTATTTTGAAAAACACAAGATCCCAAACCATGAACAAATCTTTGGAAGTAAATTTACAACTGCATGGATGGTGAGAGACCTCAAAAGAGATTCACCTAACTCAAAAGCTCTGTGTTTACATTTCAAGAGAGACTAAGACCCAGGACCCTGGAGACATCTCTAGTCATACAAGTCAGAGACAATGAGGTTTATCTGTCCTTTGGAGAGATTTACACTCTAAAAGGTTAGCATAAGAATCTAACCTTATCCTTTTCTTCTCATCTCCAAAAAACAGAAAATTTTCTGTCTTCTTTTGAGATTTGTGGGGAAGGCAGCTGTCCTTTTCTACTGTATACACAGGGATAAAATCCACTTTCTTTCACACCTCACCCAGGGAGTATGAGACCACCCACACAGAAGACTTCACCACCTAGTTTTCATTGTATGGTTCTGAAGTGAACAATTCAATGCAGTTATTATGTAAATACTCTGATTATTATGTAAATTGACTCTGATCCAGAATACCTTAGGTGTACATTTAGGATAAAATTAACATAGATGATTATTTCAAACACAATAAGAGACTAGGTAAGATCTAAGTGCTAAATATACAAAAGGTTTTGTTTGTTTGTTTGTTTGTTTGTTTGTTTCCGGGCACAGGTCTAGACTATTTTCCAACCTTTGTTGCACATCATCCTTTTTTTTTTTCTGTGTTCAATCCAATTGAACATTAGTTCTAGCACTATGGTGAATTTTTCCACACTTTTCCATTTTCCAGTGCATTTTCTTTCAAGAGAGAGAAGTAAAAGGCCCTTCATGGATTGTACACTACGAACCAGGCACTTTATAAGTGTGCTATTATCTTATTTAACTCCATAAGAGTGATTAAATATAAATGTGTTGTAAAGCATCACTTTTCTTGTCTTAGTTTATATAATGAAAAGACATTTCCAAGCCATCTGAAAAGCAAAAATGTAAACTTTTGACCTTTTAAAATACTGCATGATAATTTAAGAAATAGACCACTCCATTCTTTCATCCAGTTGTCAAATTCTTCCATGGGTTAGAGATCCAGAAAGTTGTAGATTTAGGGGCAGGGAGGGAGTTAAGCATAATCTGTGGATAAAGTACTGAGGCCCTCCCTTATCTGTAGAGGATACATTCAAAGTCCCCCAGTGGATACCTGAAACCAAAGATAGTACAGAATCCTATGTATACTATGATACAAAACTGTGATATAGTTTAATTTATGTATTATTCTCAGTAAGAATATTGTTAATCAATGATTAATAATAAAATAGTAAAATAGAATACACTATAACAATATATTTTATTAAAAGTTATTTAAAATTTAGGAATTGCTTATTTCTCGAATTTTCCATAAAAAAATGTTGGACCCATTGTTGAACACTGTTAACTGAAATCATGGAAATCAAAACCATGGATGAGAGGTGACTATGGTACAGTTCTTATGGGAAGTTTCTTCTTAGTCTGAAAAATCACTTATTTTGGATAGCCTGCCACTTAAATATTCTGATTTCTTCTTTAAACTTCTAATCACAATATTTTATTTATTTGGATCAAAGTAAAATGAGAAAAAAATACACATATGTTTTTTTTCATTTGCAGATTTAAAAGACCAGTTTACTGATTAGGTTTGTGTCTCCTCAATGAAGTGACCCTGATTTCTCTTGCTTGGTCAAATGATCCTGGATTGTGATCCTACATCACTTGATGATTAATTTACCCCTTGACACAATGCAGAAGAGGGCTATACACTTCCCTTCAAAATGTGCTACTTGTACTGCCTGTGGCTGAGTTGCTGTGGCATTTCTGTCCCTGAGGCTATTTTCTCAGACAATGACAATCACAAGTAACAAGGAAGGTGAGCAGCTGTTTTTCACCATAGGATGGTTATTATTTTCCGGTGTAAAATAATCAAGTAAGCAAGTGAACAGCAGCATGTTGTAAGCTAGAATAGCTGCAATGAAAAAAGTTAGTGACTGATGTTAAGAGGAAAGGGCAGGTCTTGAAATAAAATCTGATTTTAAGTTCATAGATACTTGAGTAAGATCCACTCTCTGATATAGAGATACAAGAAATTGTATCATTGGTCCTAAAGATGCAATTACCTCTAAGGTAGCAGAAGGATGTCAGCATTTTTTTCTTTAAGAACTTTTGATTGTAAATTGCTGCAGAAACCCAGCAGCCCAGGAACTATGTTACCACAATCTCTGAATATTCATCCCAGTATCCATTATTCCTTCTCCCTACCTCAAACTAATAACTATAGGATGTACTCAGAGATCTAAGATGCAAGTATATTACAGCTTTATGGTCTCCTAATCCTGTATTATATGATAGTCTTTGCATACCTGAAGTTTCTCTTTCATTTTGCTAAGTGCCAGGATGTTGCCTTTTAGAGTAGACTATTTTATGTGTATTCATCCCATTCCCAGACACTTATGCAGGTGCATTCACACACACATTTTCCTATTAAGCCTAGACCTGATTGTGCTTCTCCAATCATTCAAGACTTCATTTCACATAACACTAATCAAAAAAGAACTAAATAATAAAATCATACCACCCTAATATTTGGTTCTCCCCAATGATTTTTTATTTTTTTTTTCACTAAGGCATTTCTGTTAAACAAAACAAGAGCCAGGAGCAGTGGCGCCCTCCTGTAATTCCAACAAGTCAGGAGGCTGAGGCAGGAGAATCTAGAGTTCAAAGCCAGCCTCAGCAATTTAGTGTGGCACTTAGCAACTGAGCAAGACCTGGTCTCCAAATAAAATATAAAAAAGGGCTGGGATGTGCCTATGTGGTTAAGAACCACTGGGTTTAATCCCAGGTACACCACCCCCCCAAAATAAACACCTTGCATAAGAGTATGACTTGATAAATAAGTTGGTATAAATCAATTTGTTACACATTTTTTTCAATTTATCCAATTCATTATTTCAAATCTTAAGGTTTAATACAAGAAACATATAATGTATCTTGTAGGAAACTTTTCACAAAAATGTCTAATTATTCTGATACTTGTTTTTTATTTGTTCAACAAATATTTATGATAACTTAAAATTAATTTAAGGTAGGGATTTAATAGGTGCAAGTCACCAGTCATTTTTTTCCAAAATATCAGTATCACATCAGAATAAATATTAAAGACATAACATCTTAAAAATTGATCACTATATAAAGTCACTTTTCCATTATATTCTTAAATTTTCATCAAAAATAACAGACCAAGTTGGACATCATATGCCATCCAATAGTATCTAATATAGATTTTCTATTATATTTTAGTTTTTCTTAGTACACACATAACAGTTTCTGAATTAATATGTTACCATTCTTTAATATAATATCTCTTGAATATTGAAGCCTGCTTGAAGAAGAAACTTCACTCTTTGGTTGAAATCAAAATAAAAATAATCAACGATTATATTAAAATTAGCATGCTGGGTATACCCTCAAATCAAACAAGTAAATGTCTTCTGTGGTGAAGCAAAAACAGAATGTTAAGATATTATTGAACTGTAATAATCAAGTTAGAAAAAAATTACAATGAGAAGAAAAAACATTTTCAGCCAAAATAGACTTTTAGAAGCGATTAAATATATTTGAATAATTTAGTCATAAAGTTTCTTCACAGTAAGCCAGAGAAATAATTAGTTGGAACTTATAATTGATGTTTAGGTGTGACAGAAGAGAGAAGGGAGACATTAGACATGCTTTGGGAAAAGGTGTATTGGGGAGACCATGAAACTCAAGTGAAGATAAAAATATTAAAACACATGGATCATGCACTCATTTCAGTGCTATGCATTAAGTAGAGTCCCATAAAATACTTCTTGAATTAAAAGAATCAAATAATTATTTTCTTTTTTACTTCAGTTTGAGCACAGGGATTATGATAGAGATGTGCAATCAGAAAGAATGACTTGGACTAAACAAGGGCTAAATTGATAAACTGGCATTTTTACAGAGTGAAATTGGTAGTAATGACAAATTTAATTTACTCAGATCTGCAAACAAGAGAACATTTATTGGATGCAATAAAAATGCCAAGATTAGTATTTGAGCGAATCTGATTACTAAACAAATTAAACATATTCCTGAAACAACATAGGAAAATGATATTAAAATATAAATGCTGAAAGTATGACTGACTGGTGACTTGCACCTAGTAACTTGGACTCACTTGACTAAGAATACACAGAATGACAGAAATATTGCTTGAAGAGTTGGAATATAATTTTAAAACCCCAGTTTCAGAATGACTACCTCAAGATGTAGAAAAAAATTCAAAAGTGAATACAATTACAAATGTTATTTCCAACCTGAACAATAAATATAGTTAAAAATGCATAAAAAGGTGGTAAGCAAGTACATTAAGAATCTAGTTGTCAGTGTATTTCCCTTCAGCCCACCTGCTTTTCTCTTTTCCTTAATATTAATTGATTAAGCCATTGCAATAGACTGAATATGTCTGCCCAAAACTTATGTATTGAACCCCTCATCTTAACATGGTGGTACTTGTGGATGGGATCTTTGGGAGATGATTAAGCCAAGAAAGTGAAGTATTTCATAAGATGAAAGCTTTTGCAAGATGAAGCCAGAGAACTACCTATTTCTCTTTCCATTACGGAAGGGTACAAGAAGTCAGTAATCTGCAATCTACAAGAGAGTTCTCACCAGAACTTGACCATTCTGGCATGCTGATCTCAGACTTTCAGCCTCCAGAACTGTGAGAAATAAATTTCTCTTATTTATAAGGCTTCCAATTTATGGGATTTTATTATAGCATTCCAGACTGCCTGACATTACCATGATTCAGGTTCTCATTGTCTTAGATCAGAATTACAGGAATAGCTTATCTGGTTTATCTCCTTGTCTCTGCACTCTCTTTTACTGTTCATTATTTGATAAGGTTTGCAGATAAAAATTTTCCCCTTGGCTTTAAAGAATCTTAACAATGAGCCATTTTTATTATATGCTTTCCCCTCATCTCCCCCCCCCCACATGCATTCTCACTCTAATCAGATTCACATCTCACATCTATAATATTCAATCTAATACAAATGGCTTCCATTGGCTACAAATATGTGTTCTACAAGTGTATCCCAGACATAGTACTGGGAGTTAGAACTGTAAAGAGAAGGTATAACCATGCCTTAAATCTATCTGGGAGTGTCTCAGTCCATCCAGCCTACTATAACAAAATCCCTTAGACTTGGTAATACATAAGCAACAGAAAATTATTTCTCACAGTTCTGGAAGTTGGGATGTCTAAGATGGTAGCCTCTAGTGACAGCATGCTCTCTACTTCCAAGTTGGTGCATTTTTATTGCTGTCTCCTCACTTGGCATAAGAGGCAAGAATATTTCTTTCATAAAGACACTAATCCTTTCATGGTGGAGGGCAGGGGCGGGGGACCCTCATCACTCCATTACTTCCCCAAAGGTTCCACCTGTTTATTCCATCACATTGGCTATTAGGCTCCAACACATGAATTTGTGGGAAAGACAAACTTCAGATCGCTGCAGGAAGATACTTAAGTGGCCCAAGCATGGTATATATTATGTGAGGATACAGGGATCCCATGGCAAGTGACACATGTACTTCTTCTCACTGCTATTCATGGTGATATTTCCACTTGGATTGGTTTCCCACATCACCTTTACTGATTTTTATCATGCTCATTTTAAAAAATGATTAACTTAAACATTTTAGCTTCTCTTTCATACAGAACACAATTTAGTACTTGCATTCCTTTTAAAAAAGATGTTAGTTGGAATAAATAGAAATTGAGAAATAAATGGAAAATACTATCCATTAAGTTGGGCCCCCATAAATTCAAAAAATAACTCTTGTAAATGAAACTGCTAATGGTGGCAAATAGAACTATGGCTGTTTAAAAATCAAGATATACAAAGGGAAAAGAAATCAAGATTCAGAAAGAAGAGGATTAAGACAAGGAGGTTGTCAATGTCTACCACGCCTAAGATTTCATCAGTTTCTCAGGAGGCAGATGTTGAAGTTGACATCAGAACACATTATTTAATGTTAATAGTTGATCCAATTAAATGTTTAGATTAACTCTTTAAATAAATTCTGTGGTCTCTAATTCACACTGGACATAATCATTCACAATTAATCACTTTATTTAAAAAATTAAAATCCTGAGTTAAGGTGGTACTTCACATACTATAGGAGCCTGAGTAAGGACCTCCAAAGAAACCCATACCCTAATCTCTTGAACCTATGAATACCATAAAAAAAGTGTCTTTGAAAGTGTGATTAAGGGTCTAAGATAAGGAGATGACCCTGTGTTATCCAAGAAAGCTAAGTAAAGAGGAAGATAGAGGGAAAGAGTCAGAAAGCTGCATGATAACTGAAGCAAGATGACATTACTGGCCTTAAAGATGAGGAAGCCATAAGCTAGGGATGCAGCTTTGGAAGCCCCAAAACACCAGGAAACTGATTGTCTCCTCAGAGCCTCTGCAAGGAACACAGACAGCCCTGCAGATACCTTGGTGTAGGCCTAGCGGAATCGATTCCAGACTCTGACCTCCAGAACTCAAAGAGAGTAAATGTGTATTGTTTTAAGCCAAGTTTGTGGTAAATTGTTACAATTGTCTAGGAAACCAATACAAACACTATGAAAAAGAGCTCTTCTTCCTTGAAAAACTCTACAAGTTAAATCATAGATATTAAAGTTTTCAAGTCCACCCATAGATATGAGATTAAGAAAAACTAAGGACAGAATATTGTCTTAGCCATGCTATTTCTAGCTACTTCTTTGAGACAGAAAGCATGACAAATATCAATATATGCTTATTACTATACGGTCCTTTTCTTCTATACACACATTCATTTATGTAATCAGGAATATTACTTTTGTAAATGACTTGCCATCAGAATAAAATATATGTTATAGTCATAAAACCACATAGATGTTCTTCCATATAGTTATGTCAGTCTCTTCCAAACCTAGTCTGGACTCATCTCACTATGCTGGAAAATCAGCACAGATTCAGCCAAGATATATAACATCTGTCAGATATGCCTGGGCTCTTTGGAGGATAGTGCTGGGCTGGCGGGTAAAGGTGAAGTCTTGGATGCAATTTATCTGGAACGAATAGAAAACTTAGTACACATCATTGATTTTATATGCTCCAAATACTTAGGTTTAAAAGTCAGTAAGCCTGACAAAGGAGAGATGGCAAGACATTTAAATGGATGCAAAATTTTCTTAAGGAAAAAAGAAGTCCTCTGGAAAAAGTAAACAATTTTAACAGTGAAATAAAAAGGAGCCACTCAATTTCACAGGAAGCAATCTTGAGAGACCTTCTGTGGCCTGACATACAAATTACCTGGCTGAAAGTAGAAATCAAAATACTGTGGAGAAAAACAAATCACCTGTAAATGAACACAATGACTTTCTCAAGTAGACAGTGCTATAAGGTTGATTGAAGTTGTATTCTTGGTTCTTCTAATTTGCAGAATGCTATTGTCACCAAGAAAAGGCAAATCCCCCCTCATGTTAGGAAGAATAGAGACAATTATTGATGAAATGAGCAGAAATTTCATGAAATATTATCAAATCTGACTACAAATTGTCAATGATCCTGTAGAAATAAAAATCCATAGTGGGCTCAAATCCTTCATTCAGAAGTGGATTTTATTTAAGTAAATTAGGAAATAGGAAACCGAATGGCATGACAGGTAATGAAATGCAGTAATTTCCAAAATCAGAATGTTGCTCCAATTCTACCTACAAAGAACACTTGATATGTGAAGGGTTATTTGAACAATTAATTTTTAACTTCACACTCAGCAACAGTTACCTAAGGTTAGTGATCTTATTTTTCACAACTAAGGATGAGGTAAGGCAAAGATTCCATTTGCAAGAAAATGAACTAGAAAATAATCTTATTAGGAATGTTCTTCAGCTTGAACTGCAACCAGAGAGCTCAACAGTCCTTGTCAAGAACAAAGTGAGGTCTCCAGTCTTTATTAGCTTTACAGGTCAAACATCAAACCTGCTGTGACTAAAAAATGAAGGAATTCATTCAATTGTTTTAAAGCATGAATTTCATTCTCTAAGTTTAGCTTCTATAGTAGCTCAGGACATATGCAAGAAAATGTGCAGTTATTTACCTTTTATATTATCGTTATGGCTGCATTATTTCTAGAAATGAGGCTGAATGAGTGGCATAGACATAATTTGGATGTGCTTGACATATATGTGACATGTGTGAATGGCTATATGGGTATTTATTAGTATTTCTGGCCCTATGTGATTGATTATAGTGCACTTGTTGCTAGATAGGTTTATCAAGGCAAAATGACATAAAAGATAACATGTATCTGCCTTTGGACTCTTACAGTCAAGCAGGATCCTTGCAGCTCAGGAAACTTCGTAAAACTTTCTTACAAGGCTGGAGTCGCAAACTCACATTATTTTCAGAGGCTGATTATCATGAAATGTGTGGCAAGATGAAGAAGTCAGGCCCCTCATGAAAACACTCAAATTCAACTTTAATTGTGCCAGCAAAAAAGAGGACTTATATGTACCAGTTTTGTCTTGTTTGTATGGATCATCATTTTGGAACTCCTGCCACAGCAACTACCTTCAGGATGTGTTGAGAACACCGAAGTCCACACTCTGTAATGAGATATACTTACTAAACATGTACCACGACATCCAGTGTTCAGATGTAAATCCTCACTGTAAAATAGGCCGAAGTGAGCTTGTTCACCTCTTCTGTCACGGAAGAACATAGCTAGAAACAGAACTAAGAACTAAAATCTCATGTTCATCAGACACAATATCTGTCAATGCCTTAGTCTTGTCTTCTCAAATTCCATAATTATGAGAAATAAAATGTTTCCTATAAGCCCATCTCTCTCTCTCTCTCTCTCTCTCTCTCTCTCTCTCTATATATATATATATATATAGTATGTATTGTATTGTGTTCAAAAACAATATATACATATATAATATTAAACATAAATATATAAATAATATATAAATACATTATATATATATAGTGTGTTATAGTGTGTATGTGTTGCTGGGGTTTGAACCCAGGGCCTTATGCATGCAAAGTTTGCACTTTACCAACTGAGCCATATCCCCAGCTCTCCATGATATTTCATGATATTTTTTTAAAGCAGCCTCACTGTTTCAGAAACTACTGAGGCATGATTCCCCCAAGTATTATAAACTTTCCCCACTCTGCCTATGAGAAATGCAAATTATTATTCCTAGTCTCCTGTGAGCTTCTGAGAATTGTTTCACTCATTCTTTTCCAGTAGCCCTTTTCTTAGCCTTGAGTATTTTCCTCAAAGAAATGGTCTGATTAGTTCTGAGCCTAGGACTAAGTGAACCATTTGCAAACCTCTGAGGCCCATGTGCAGTTCACTCCCATCTCGTGCATGACCCTGTTGATTCCAGCCACCTCAGCCTCCGCAAATAGTCTTGTCTTCTCAACACAGGGGGACCACTGAGATCTGTTTGGACTCCTTGTCTCTGCACTTCAGCCTGAAAACTCTGCAGCCCACTTTCTTACCTTCTTCTTAATCTAAGATCGCTTTCAGTATTTGAAAGTTGTTGTTTTATGGATTTCATATAGATTTTTAGTTATTTAAAGACCACAGAATAAATTTGATCCATGTTACTTCAACATAACAACAAACAGAAGTCCTTCCTGAGGTTTTGTAAATAGCTGTCCAATTCAGACAATTTTATTTTATTTTTTTCATTTTTTAAATTTGTTTTAATTAGTTACACATGAAAGTACAATGATCTTGACATGTACAATATGTCAGACAATTTTAAATGTGACTTTTTTCTCATGAATCATCTGTGTTCAAAAACAATGCTTTGAAAGAAATCCATGATTTTCCATGTGTGAGGAGGAAACATAAAACCTCTTGTTTAACAGGAAGAATTTCTCTATAAGGAGTGCGAAATAAGGTAACTATCCTCTTGGACAGTATGGTGACCTGTCAGCAATGTTTAGGATCATTAAACAACCTCCACCTATAGTAGTGGTTTGTTTTTGCATATAACTTGCCAGTTCATGGTTATAAGGTACTAAATAAATCCCATCCACAGATACAGACTACCCAATCTGAAAAGAAATAAAGCAAAACTAAAAATAAATTAAAAAAAAATAACAAATGCTTTCTCAATATAACACTGCAATATTGAAAGTCATTATTTTAACTCTTCAAAATGAAAAGACCTAAGAGATTCCTTGGAAATCTGGTAATGAAACCACCATTTGACTCAGCTATCCCTTTCCTTGGTATATATCCCAAAGACTTAAAACAGCATACTACAGGGACACAGCCATATCAATGTTTATAGCAGCACAATTCACAATAGATAAACTGTGGAGCCAACCTAGATGCCCTTCAGTGTATGAATGGATAAAAAAAAAATGTGGCATATATACACAATGGAATTATTTTCAGCAATAAAAGATAATAAAATTTGCAGGAAAATGGATGGCACTGAAGAAGATAATGCTAAGTGAAGTTAGCCAATCCCCCTAAAACAAATGCCATATGTTTTCTCTGATATAAAGAGGCTGATTCATAGTGGGGTAGGGAGGGGGAGCATGCCAGGAATAGATGAATTCTAGATGGGGCGGAGGGGTGGGAGGGAAAGGGGAAAGGGTCAGGGGATTAGCAAGGATGGTGGAATGTGATAGACATCAATTATCCAAAGTACATGTATAAAGACACAAATTGGTGTCAACATACTTTATATACAACCAGAGAAGTGAAAAATTGTGCTGTATACATGTAATAAGAATTGTAATGCATTACATTGTCATTTGTTTAAAAAAAATCAATAAAAAATAAAAATAAGGAAAAAAAGACCTAATAGCATTGAAATATTTGCCTTTTTAACATTTAGTTTACTGGTGATCAACTTTATATTTTCCTAAAAACAATATAATCCTTGCAAGAATTCATGAAATTTCAAGTAGAAATGTTAGTCACTTTCAGTCCCTAATATGCTTTCAAATAGGAAATAAACATTTGATTTTTATTTTTCTAAGGATTGACAAACTGAATATTAAAAACCTGATAAACTTTAGACTGATGTCTTATGATGCCAAATGATTCAGAAACATCTGAGTTTCCTATTTCAATCATACCTTTGAAATCAGGTATAAATCTGGAATTCTCAATTATTTTAATTGCTTTTCTCATGTTTTCCCTTAATATAAACTTCCTCATAGACCAGTTATGACTAGTAATCACTGGCTTGAAAACTATTAGCACGTCTGCTCCAGGAGCATAGAGGAGGGAGTGTTGTATTTTGTGTTGGAGGCAGCTTCATAGGAGGATAAAATTTGATGAATACAGACACTGAATTTGTATATTCAATATTTAAAATAGGGCTACATTAACCTTGGAATAATAAGAACAGAAAAACAGAATTCCTGTTGAGTGTTTTACTCTCTCTCTCTCTCTCCCCCACATTGGGAATAATGCAGGGTACCTGCTCAGGATTGAATTTGTTGTTCTCTTTCCTAGAACACTCTTCTCCCAATAACTAATGACCCACTCTCTCCCATCCTACAAGTCCCCACAGGTATGCCACATGGTGAGTGAGTCTTCCGATGGCCCTCTGCACAATAGTAAACCATCCTTACCCCACCAGTGCCATCCTTCTGCATGCTCATTCCCTTTCATTTTAATTTTTCAAAGCTCTATTGCCTGTAGTTCTATATATTCATTTTTAATTTTATTATCTCCCTCTTCTCACTCTACAAAAGCAAGCACTTTATCCATTTTTTCCATGATTATACTACTGGTTCCTATGCTGGTAACTGGCACATAGTAGGCACTCTACCATGGTACTGAGTGTATGAATTTATCTGTCAATAAATGAAGCAAGCAGTCAACATTGTGCCTATAATGTAAGACTTCAGTCAAATTACAAATGACTTTTTGGCATCATCATCATCATTATTAGATTTAATTATTCTAAGATGTGAAATACTTCCATGACTTGTTTTTTTTTTTTTTTTTTTTTGCATGGATATATATGGAAGTAATATGAAAATAGAGATTAATTTTTTTGTCCCTCAAAATGAGGAACTCTAAGAATACACACTGTGTGACTTAAAATTAACTTTGAAACAGCACTTATAGTTAAACATCCCATATGTGTGATTGTTTGTTCTTGGGAGGTATGTTTTAAACCATTTGAACAGTAATTTGATGATTTATTGAAGTTAGTAATTTGAGATTTAGTTGAATAAAATTCTTTGGAGCTACGGAATTGAACTTGATATGTTTACAAGTGAGTAAGAAAAAAATTAATGTTAACAATGTTGTTTAAGTGTGAGCTGAAAATTAAATTTATTGAAAAGCAAGAGAATTGAAGAAATGAATCTTTCCAATGGAGATATTTAAAAACTAGAAAACAAACAATATAAGTTGATGATACTAAAAGCAAAGTTACAACATTAATAAAAAATGAGACAGATATTTCAAATAAAATGTTCCAATTTAAATTCATGCTTTTATTCTGCTGTAAATCACTACTTATAAAGTATTAAGTTACTTCTCTAAACTATTGATAATTACATTACCCATTATTTATACCTAAATAATATAATAAGCTCATATAGACATCTAACAGAAAATAAAATATAATAAACACTTATAGGACACTTTATGAGGCAAGGTTAAAAAATGATAAGGACATAATCATTCTGTTGAAAGGCTCAAATTCTGTTGGATTTGCACATGTAAACAAGTAAACGTATTTCACTATGGGTTCTATATTACTGCACTTTCTAGACTTTAAACTTAATTAAACAAAGAGGATTCAATAAAAAGGAATTAGATAGGTTAAATTTTTAATATTTTTTACCTAAAGAAGTATTCATCTTAAAAATTCAACTTTCCTTCTAACATCATTAAGTAAATGGTAATACAACATCAAAAATAATAGGAAAACATAACATAATCATTAATTAAAATAATTTAGCATTTTCTAAACTAAGCTTCATTTCTCTGCCATTACTTTTCAAAGGAACCTAAATTTTAGCAGAAACTTGCACATCATTGTTTTCAGCAACACTGCTATAACAGAAATGTTGACAGCCACATGGAAGGGGAGGTGATGTAGTTTTTTTTGGGGGGAGGAGGTACCAGGAATTGAACTCAAGGGCCCTCGACCACTGAGCCACATCCGTGCCCTATTTTGTATTTTATTTAGAGACAAGGGTTTCACTGAGTTTCTTAGCACCTTGTTTTTTTTGAGGCTGGCTTTGAACTCAAGATCCTCCTGCCTCAGCCTCCAGAGCCTCTGGGATTTACAGGCGTGTACCACCATGCCTGGAAAAGATGATGTATTCTGTTCTAGGAACAGATTCATAGAAGGAAAACATCTGAACCACCAATCAAGATGAGTAATAAGAAGAAATAGCAGTTTGGGGTATCAAACTAGTAAGTGACAGAGCCAACACTATGAAGGGTGACAAGGAACAGAGCAAAAGACAAGTAGCACTAGTCACTGACAGAAGAGAACTGGAAAATCAACTATCAAGAGTAAAAGAAGAAAAAGAAGCATCATGTTTTAGACATGCAGTAGACAACTTCTGGCATTGCAATATTTTATGTTGCCTTAAATGTCATTGGACTTCTTAACACTCTAACTCCTTGTCAGTCTCAAGAGATTTTCCTAGCAGGCTTAAGACATCCGAATTATGGAAAATAGGAAGAGGTAGGAAAGCCCCTGATGTCACATGTCAAGCACTGGTTGAAAGCACATGTCCTGTGCTAAAACACAAATTCCATTGCCATTTTGCTATCTTTGATTCAGGGAAAGAATTTTTTTTATTCAACATAAGAGTCCATCTCCATGCACTGCTTTAATTGCACTAAATCAAGAAAAAAAATGTGAACCTGAATTCACAACAAAAATCTATACTTAAAAATAAATACCTGCAGTAGATATCATAATCTCAAATTAAAAATAGCCTCAATTCTAATAAAAATATTTTAGACAAATGTTTATTGTAACAATAAAATTATACTGACCAATGATTTTTTTTTAGATTACAGCAATTTTAAAAATAAAATATGTGCAAAGAATGCAGTATTATTTTATGAATACATACACATACATGTATATACTCAGACAACATATTCAGTGCACATATATTTTACATATTCATTATTGTATACAAAGAAACACACAGGCTCACACTACAAATGATTGAAAGGAAAATAGCAGAATCTCATTAGCTGCTATGTACTAATTGGGGGTTATGAGCCTTAAAAATATCTAAAAGGTTTTCTGAAATTTTTAAAGCTTCTATAATGAATATGCATAACTTTTAAAATATAAAAACACTGTAGGATTTCTAAAATATACTCTAACAGTATATAAATCGGTGGCATGTAAATGATTAGTTTTCATTGTCTAGAAATTAGGTAGTTTAAAATGTCTGAAGAGATTACAACCAATTACAACCAATGTGTTCTCAGAAACAATTTTGCTTTTGGCTATGTTTGATATGACTTAATTTTCCAAGATCCTATCCTTATCATCTGGCAAAAAAAATATGAGGAAAGAAGAGTTATTAAAATTACTCTTCTCCTCAGAGAGAAAACTAAAAATAAGTAAAAAAGAATATCCAACATTTGTACTGCTCTAAGAATACAAACCAAAAAGAATAACAAGGTCAAAAATAACTCTATGTACCTTTTAAAACTGTACATCATGGGGCTGGGGATGTGGCTCAAGCAGTAACGGGCTCGCCTGGCATGGGCAAGGTGCTGGGTTCAATCCTCAGCAACCAAATAAAAATAAAATAAAGGAAAACTAATGATGAACAAAGAAGCATTCTCCCCATCATTTGCCATTTTTATTCACAGTGGGCCCCTTTCACTTAGAAAGCAGGAGAACTAACACTTAGAAGACTCATGCTCAGTTCACTCACAAATGTTGTTATCACTTGGCTTTCCTGCTATTTATGATGACTTCCTTATACACTTTATGAATTCCAGAACTCCTCAATGAAATATGCAGAGCTGGATTCATATTGAAGAATCTGTTCTCCTGAACAATTAAATAATTTATCTCATGGTACTCTTTTAAGTGACTACCAAGTTTTCACACATGACCAGCAGATTCTCCCATGTTCTTGTCATCATTTTTACCACTAGGAACAGAGCAGATGCCACCCTGAGACTGAGAAAAATATTCAGTATAAGTGATCATACACTGTCAATAAAGCTCACCCTTACATAGTAATCTGTGTTTTAAATACATGCATTACTTTTTTTAAAAGTCATGAGAAATTGAATGAGGGAAAGTATGTCTCATGATACTTGCATCTTTTTATTTTTCCTTAGACACCCATCCAAAGACTGACATGTACTATTTTCTTTTAAAATAATATATTACATACATATTCTGCCATATCTCTTTTTAAAAATATCTTTATTTTTGTTTATTTATTTTTGTGTGGTGCTGAGGATTGAACCCATTGCCTCTCATGTGCGAGGCAAGTGCTCTGCCACTGAGCCACAATCCCAGCCCCAGACATGGACTTTAACCAAGTGCATATCCTCATGCTCAGTGAGGCTATTATTAAATTTATCATTATTAACTTTAGGGAGAATTCTAGCATCTATCTTTTCAGGTATTTTGTGGAACAAATGAATCTGAATTGTTAAATAAGTATAAATTTAGGTGTTAAATATATATATCTATAAATAATTGAGTAGTTATCTAATCAGAAATAACTGAAAGTCCCACTATTATTTGCTTAGAATTTTTATCTTAAATGAACTACATAGCTCCCTATACTTATTAAAAATTCTCTTGATTGTTATTATTTTAGGCATCAAATCTGAAATCATAATGCTCCGGGAGTCTATTTATTATTAGAGTTATTTTTGACCTATAATTAAGTAGTTGCAAATTATGGGATACCTCCTCAATATTTTCTTCATTTAATTACATCATCAATCATTGAAATCACATAATATTTAGTTTTTCATAATTTCATGCCATAACAGTTAAATTCTTTTTTGTTCTAATAAACCAGATTCATTTCTCCAAGGGTGTGGGATACACTTATTTAATCTTTACTTAGTAGCCTCCTATTCTGATATTTAGAAATAAACTAAGAATATAAGTTTTAGTCTTGGCTCAGTTAACAGAATCAGATATTTGTTAATCATATCTACCTTTTTCTTCCAAAGTCCCAATATTAATTTGAATGCAAAAGTGGGTACACTAAGCACATTCTTTTCATTTTCTCCAGTTCCTAACACCTAGTGTAAGAGTGAATAGAGATAATATCCAGGGCTTTGATGATTCCATGTATGACCAACCTGATTTAGCAGGCAAATAGGAAAAGTCTCAGCAGGCCTTCATTCACATCTTATGTGCAAATGTCAGGAAGACAGATCACATGTGAAATTAGAAAGTCACAGACATGAAAACATTTTCATACATCTTTATCTTAATGGCTTAAGATAAGTACAAACATTTAAGGTAAATTGATTTATTTTCATACATATTTTTAGAAATTATTGTCTGATTAATTGAGACATTGCACATTTTTTAAGTTATCCTTTTCTGAGTAGGCCTTCTACATAGCTTTAACTTATTTTCCTAATTTCCTAATCTATAATCATTTGCCTGTCCATTTCCGCAGCTGAGCTCCTCTCTTGGTTAAATGTAGGAAAACCGACCTGGGTAGCAGAGACCTGAATCTCAATTTGTAGTCTTGAGCAGTATGTCAAAGAAAGAGTATATTCCTCTCTCTCACTACCAGTATGATCTTAAGTGAACAATTTAACCTTCCTAGTTCTCATTTCTTATTTACTTCCCTATGGTTATTAACATTAACATCACCTTGTGTTTGTTAAAATTACATAGCTGCATAAATACACCTGCATTTATGTGTCTTTCCTATATTTCCCACTTTTCTATTTCTTTCCTATATTTTCTACTATCTCCAAAACATTAAATCCCATTGAGGCTAAGAGGGATTAGGGAGGATTTCTGGATTGCATGGTACTTGACCTCAGTCTTTAAGTTATTCCTGCTCTTTTCTTGACAAGTTCTTAGATAATCTAAATAGTAATACATTTTTTGAAATCTTGTTATATGCTATGCATTCTTAAGAGTAATTTACATGTACTTCTCTTTTTTCCATATTAACAATTATTTTTAGTTTTCTGCTTAAAAAAAAAAAAGAACTCTGTCTTCTATGGTGGCACATTCTGATAATACCAGCAATTCAGGAGTGTGGGGCAGGAGAATAGTAAGTTCAAGGTCAGCCTCAGCAAGGCCCTAAGCAACTTATTGAGACCCTGTCTCAAAGTTTAAAAAATAAATAAAAGGTCTGGGGATATGGCTTAGTTGCACAGCACCCCTACATTAAATATCCAGTATAAAAAATTAAAAATAAATAATAAATAACAACTTCAGCCACACCCTGAAAAATTAAATGAACAATTTTATATATTCTCATTATGGAATAGATACAATATTAAATTCTGTTGTTCACAAAATATAAATTAGCATGGTATGTGTAGTTTCATTGTTAGTCAATAATTTGGATTATATTTAATACAGGAATACAGATATCCTCTTTGCCTGTGTCATATTTAATGCATTTTCTTAACGTAAATGCTACCAACTGAGAATGACATTTTGGCAAAATGAAATAAATCCAATGTACCTAGAGCAGAGAAAGTAAGAGGGAAAATGGCATGAATAAGAACAGAGAAATAGGCAAGGGTCCTAGACATGGTGGATATTACAAGAAAATGTTAAAGGTTTCATTTTTAATAGACATAATAAGTATTAATATCAAAAATGTGAAGTGATAACATAATTATTCTTCCTTCAGGGATAACAATTGATTAGAGAGGTCAAAATTAGATGTGAAAACATCAGCAAAAAGACTGTTGCTCAAAAAAAAAATCCAATCCATAGAGCTGTCTCTTAAGTAACTAAAATAAACTATGCTGAAGTAATAAGAGTAATAAAATAATATTTTAGTTACATATCTATTTATTTATTTTTGCTAGGCAGGTGTCCTACCACTGAGCTATATCCATTGCAGTATCTCTATCATTTATGAAGTTGTTTTTCAGTTGTATTCATATGAGTAATCTGGTAAAAGGTAGAGGTTTGATTCAAGTGAAAATAAGACAAAAATCAAATTACAGGCTGGAACTGAAACTAAGAGCTCCAAATGAAAGTTAAGTTTTATTACAAGTAAGCACACTAAATTAATTAGGGGTGCTATCCCAAATAGATTTCAACTAGTATACATACTTTATTTCTCTTCCCTGCATCTAATTAAAATTATTTGCATTAATAATTCCCAGTAACACATTGTAAGTTATTTAGAAATACCTGAAAATGGCCATATATAAATCTACTAATGCATTAAGAAGCATGAAATGGAGCTGGAAAACTTTTTCAATAATTGTTTCTTATCCCTCAGAAGTTTAACATACGAGAAGTATATTTGAGTTTCCAAAATGGTTTGACTCTTTTTCATACATAAAACAGCACAAGGAGTGTTCACTGAGTATTGCCACCCTGAGAACAAAATGCTCAGCTTCTGTCATCAAACTCAGATACCATCCATGGTTTGGCCAGCAGGTAAGTTCACTTTACAACATATAGACAAGAAAACCTTCATTGCCACATTTGGAAGAAACCATTTTGTTTTAGAAAATGCTTGAAATAAACTTAAATCTAGGCAATAAAGAATATAAACTCACATAAAACTAGTTGATGCCATCACCATTGGACTACGTCCACCACCACCATTTCTAGATCAGAGAATCTTGGGATGGCTCTTGAACTGTGAAGAAAAGTTACCAAAGAAAGTTCTGTGCTATTTATTGCACAGAAAAATGCTGTGGCAAATTCAGATTCAGGTCTCCATTAAATTCTATAAAACAACTGCTACTGATATTTAGAACATAAATGAAATAGAAAAGTTAGTGTCCATTCAATTATGAAAAGATACAGCTGTTCTGGATTATGATTACACTCAAGAGTGGAAAGAACATTTAAATTGTTTTTCCTTTGTTAAAATGAACTGAGAAGCATAGACTTTCTGCTTTTCTAGGTTTCCTACATTGACTCTACAGATCATCCCCCCTCCCCTTTGTAACCCTTTTTGCATCAGGTATATTTCAGTTAAGGTTCTCTGTACCTTGGAATATATTGTTTGTTTTTAACCCAGGATCTTTTGTATTAATTTCCAACCTAGTAGAAATTATCATTATTGGTCAAAATCATAAATATAACATGAAACTTACTACAGATATCTCAATCAGAATTAGGAACTCCTGTCCTACCATTCCCCTGCTATTGAAAATAACAGCCATTCCAACAAAACCCTGGCAACTAAGAAGTCTGCATTTGCATTTTTCCTACAACATGTTTATCAGACCTTTTACTTTCTTACCCTTAGTTTCTTAATCTGCCTAATATGACTATATTGGTCGAAATAATAATAGAGTTAAGTGAACAAATAACACAAGTAACACAACAATGCACAGAATTTGGCACATTCCTAAGTTGTTAATAAGTTTGTATTTTAGTGTCAAATGACATTTTCTGTACATTTATTGTGAACAGCTAAATATTATTTTCACACTCTTTAATTAACGTTTCTAAAAGTTAAAGTATAATTATCTCATTATAAAATCTATAATTTTTCAAGTTCAAACATATTTAAATTAAAGAGATGTAGATATTGACACCGCATAATAGGAGCCAAGAGTATCTGAAATTATCTTTCTAAATGATTAGATATATGATCTAAAAATTTTAAGGGGTAAATAAGGTAGAACCAGAAAATTACAGGGGCATTTTAGTCTGAAATAAATATAAAAATGATATGGTAGCTTGATAAAGACTAGTCTAACAAAAATAAAAGAATCAATAGCTCCTTAATTTGAAAGAAGACAAATTAACATTCTGTTTATTCATGTCTTTGGGTTGTAATAAAATTTCCTCAAAATTATCATTTTGCTCCTCATCTTTTCATAATTTAGAAGCATAGAGGACTTCATAGAAGTACAGAAAAACTGGCACAAATAAATATATGTAAATACAACATTGTTCGCATTTAAAAAGATTTTGAAAAATAATTAATGCACAATAGAGTTGGTGATTAATAAAGTGGTTTTTTTCATAGTAGGAATTTCAAACAACAATCAAATGCAGTAACAAATTAAAAGGAGAGCACCATGTGTGCATATAAACCTAAGAAACATTATAAGTAAAGGAAGTAAGAACAGAAACTATACTCATAAACATAAAAAGTGAATATTTTAGTCAACACACATAGAACATGGAGGATGGGTTGGAAATACAGTTTGGTGAGAAATCTGAAAATGAGAGCTGATAAGCATCAAGTTGGGTATGTATCCTGGCCCAGCAGTGCCAATGGCCCAGTCTGAATAGGTCCACAAACCTGAAAATGCCTAACTTTCCAATAGCAAGGCATCTATACTAGCTATACTACCATGATTCAAATTTGTTCACTAGTCTAGTACTTTTTGTAATTGTAGAGTGTTAAAAAAATGACAAAGAAGTCTAGACTATTGTGTTTAACCCTATTTTATTATAGAAAAGGACAATGTGTAAAATTATGTTTTGGTTTTTCAAAATCCAATACCAACAGAAAGCAATATTGCTTATGAAAAGCCATAAAGAAGGAATATTGTAAGTGGACGGATGTGCATTTTTATTTGGCTATAAAATGCTATAGTAAAGAACATAAGCTCTGTGGAAATCTACTTTATTAGCCTGTTTTTATAGCAAGATAAACAAAATCTTATCAGGTGTCAAGTATCACCAAATCCAATTTCATTAGAAAATAATGAAACAGAACTTCAACTTGGATTGAAAATGAGTATAGAACCACCTTTCCACCCTTTCAAGATGTGAATCACCTGCAGGGCGCCTGGGATTTCAGGAGCATCAGGAGCTAAATTAAAATTATATCCCCAAGTATGGTATTTATATTTATACACAAAATATATTTATTGAAGATAATTAAAAACATATTAATGAAAATCTCACCACAATTATTTAAAATTCTCTGTCATTTTAAATTAAGTTCACCCAGTAATAAATTGCATGGCAAATAGTCATTTTGCAATTGGGTCAAAGGATATATATATGTGTGTGTGTGTGTGTGTGTGTGTGTGTGTGTGTGTGTATGTATTTTTTAGAGTAAAAAATATTTATTATTTTATAATAATAACAAACTTTCATTGAGCACTCAATAAAATATACACATAGTAAATAAAATGAACATGATGGAAACAGATAACTTTTATTGAACACTTGATAAAATATTATGCTTACAGTAATTAAAATAATCATTATTCTCATAAGAATTACAAGATTTATTGAACATTTATCAGCTAGTTAATTCTTACCATCATTCCATAAAGTAGATTATTTTCATCTCCTGATTTTTGTTTAACTGGTGATGTTATCAGTATTCTACACCAAATTAAAAGTCAGAATCTAGACCTCTGCCCTAAAGGCTTATATTTTTCCCCTTTTTATTCTGTTCTATTTCCTCTATATAGCTTAAACTGGTCTTTTAAAATCATTTTAGAACTTAATCTAATATGGCCATTTTACAGATAGGAAAATTGAATCCTCAATTGAATAACAATATCATATAGGTTTGTAGTTATCAACACAGAATCTCTTTCTGATTTGGTTTTAAATTTACTTGAGAGGTAAGAAGATTCAAATGCAAGCTTTTGAAAAAAGCACTTCACACAATGTTATAGACTGGGTAAATAACACACAGAAAAAGTAATAAACTGCATGGCAGCAGGATGGATAATGGGGAATTTTTATTCACTTGTACCCATTCTCTTGGAGACACAAATGTTTTCAAGCTGAAAAGTAGGATATTAAAGTGTAAATTTATTGAATAAATGTGTCGCTGTTTGACAATTCATAGAAAAACAAAGCTTCCATCTTCCTTAATTAGTTTCTGTTTGGATGAAGGGGTAAGCATGGTGATTAAGAAAATGCTGGCACCTCAACATCACTAATTCACCATTACAGTGTGATGTAGGAACAGTCATTATACACAGTGCCTCAGCCAGAAATGAGGATGTAAAATAACTACTTTGGAGATAGTCAGAGGGCTTAGTCATCTAAGACATTTATAAGAGTTGCTAACTCAAAGTACTCAGTAAATTCAACAACCTCAGTACCTAGCACACGGTAAGCATCCCAACAGTTGAACCCATTATTTTTTTTTAATGTAAACTCGAATTTTTGAGGGGTATCCAAAGTATGCATAGGTATGTGCACATACTTAAATCAGATATTAAAAAATAACAACTGACAGAGGTGGAGCACATGCCTTGCACATGTGAGGCACTGGGTTCCTTCCTCAGCACCACATAAAAATAAATAAAGGTATTGTGTCCATCTACAACTAAAAAAATATTAAAAAACAACTGACACTTGAGATTCAATTAAAATTACTTTTAAAATTACATACATTATATCTTTTAGATTTCATGTTAAAATTGGCATTAAATGGAATAGACTTTTTTAAAAATTTTGAGTATTTCATGTAAAATTTCATCCTGAAGTTTCTGGAACAGCTCAACATTTTTTATTTTAAAATTGTGTTAAGAACATTTCACATGAGATTTATCCCTGCCCCCATTCCCAGAACTAGAAATTGATCCTAGGGGTGTTCTCCAACTGAGCTACACCTACAGCCCTTTTCACTTTTTATTTTGAGATAGGATCTCACTAAAGCTTCCCAGACTGACCTGGAACTCACCATCCTCCTGCTTCAGCCTCCTGAGTAGCTAGGAAAGACCTATCATTTTAACAAGTGTACAATACAGTTTTGTTAACTACAATGCTGTACAGTGCTCTTTGGCACTTGTTGATCTTGCATAACTGAAATTTTACAATTGGTGAATAACAACTTCACATTTTCTTGTCCTCCAGCCACTGAAAACCACCATCCTGCTCTGTTTCTATGAGTTTGGTTGTTTTAGATACCTATTATTCATCTTAACTTTGATAAGAATTGTAGCTTAGGGTATCAGTTCCATTGGACCCATTCTTCTTCAGGACCACTTTCTACTAAAAAACATGATATATAAATTATTGCTGCTTAACTACACCACTGTTGTATCTACAAGCTAAATTAAAACACACATTACATAATAATTACCATACCCTGGCAGTACATATGTATGATTCCCAGGTAATTTATAAGAGTATGTAATTTTTATGTGTTTAGAAGTTTAAGAGATTTCATTTGTTCAGTGGATATAATATTCACATGAAAATAAAAGCAAATTCTTATAATTCAGCCTCCTGAGTCACTGGAATTACAGGGGTGTGCCACAACTTCCAGCTCAGTTTTATGTTTTAAGATAGAAATATTTAAGATCCCCATTAAATCTAAATTTAGAAGAAAGAAAAAAATGTAAGAAGTAAAACAAGTTCACCCAAACATATCAATATCTTCTTTTTTTTTAAGTTAAGTATTTAAAATTTAGATTTCTAATGTTTATAACTTAATATATAAATATTAAACACATTAATTTATTAATCCTGTAATCATTAAATTACTTATATGCTTTATGTATGCATAAGGTAATTTTATACAACTAAGCATATTTGAAATCTTAAAAGTCCAATTAACTCAAAATAATTTGAATATAAGGTATTTAACTGATATCAATAATCTTAAAATTTGATTCTCATTAAAAAAAAGAACTATGGTATGAATGTTCAACCATGATCTCACATTCCTAAAAATCATTTCAGAAAATGATTTAAATGAACATACCAATTCCTGTGGTATTTATTCTCTATTATCTGAAACATCTTCTAACTTTAACAAGCCCTACCAATTCAACAGTAGCTATTACTTACCTATACTCAGAAAGAGATAATATTTATTTCTGTGAAAGCAAGGCATATTTTGCTTTGAATGAAATTTGCATTTTATTATATCAGCTCCTCAGAAATAAAATAGTATTATATAAATGCTAGCAGTTTTTGAGCAATTGCTATGTGCTAACCAATGTTCACAGAAACACATGCAATAAAATAATCCTATGAGACAGAGACTATTATATTAGTAAGGAGAACACTGAGCTAGAGTGCTTAAGTACCTATCCAAGCACACAGAGCTACAAATGTTGACAAAGGTGAAATTTGCAGAGTGGATGTAAGACAGTGAGAAGGAAGTAGGTAATTTTTTTGGGGAACATAACAAAATTACTCCACAAGCAAAAATGGCCATTGACCTAGATATTGAAGGGTTGAAGGACAGGGGGTAAATTGTAGGATGATATTCAAAGTTTTTTTCTCAGAATCTACTCCATTTATGAAGTCCTTAGTGTTCTTTCCCACCTTTGCATGCAGAATGTTCTTATGAATTAATTCTTTGAACAAATATTTACTGAACACCTAACACAGGAAATTAAAAGATGAAAACCAAACAGGTCTCACTGGTGAAGAGTACATAATGTAGGGTGCATCAAAACATTTAGCACTGATTAGTGTAATGTTATATACTCTTCGCCATTATTCGCTTAGGTAGATTTCTCGTGTAGTTAACTATGTGACAGGCTTTCTGGGCACCACACTGCATCTCATACTCTTACACATGACCTTTCTCTGTCTGTTTGTTAAATCCTCAGTATCTAGAATGAATGGCTCACAAAAGAAGGACTGGGTAAGCACTAGATGGTAGATTTGGATATATTTTCTTAGATCTCTTTCAAAGTTCTAAGTATTGACCTGTATTTTTCATAGGATACATGTGATATTTTAAAATTCTAATGATCAGGCTTGGATATATTTAGCTACAGAGCACAAGCAACACAAAACAAACAATAAACAAACAAACAAATAAACAAAATGCAGATCAGACAAGTAACAGGGCAAAAGTATTTTGAAGAAAGTACACGTGTTAGCATTTCCTATAATCTATATTCACTATAATCTAAGCATCTGCATCCTATGTGGTTTTATTGATAAAATATGTTTCTTGGCTTTACAAGCTGTGTGTTAGAATTAGTTTCAAGTCCATGTTTGGTAATAAGAAATATTATTGGTCACTTATACTTATTTTTAAGCTAATGATTTTCAGGTTCCTAATGATGTATACACTTTTTCACCACATCAACCAAACCTACATTTGATGTAGGTTTGGAAAAACAATGAGCATGTTTTTACAATGGATTTAAAGAATATCATTTACTGTTACTCCAATTGGAACAGTTACATTTTCTAGAATAAAATATTAACAGAATTTTGCTATGGTTTGGATATGATGGGAGTTGTCCCCCAAAGGTTCATATGCTAAAAGTATGGTCCAATATGGTGACATCTAAGTGGTAGAACTGAGGTCCAGTAGAACGTAATTAGGCAATGGGGCTCTATCCTCAAAGGGGTTAATGCTACAGAATAGGTTGCTTTAAGGGAGCTTTGTCACTTCCACTGAATCCCTCTTCCACATTCACAATTTCCTATTTTAACACATGATCCAACCATTGTGGTGCCATAAGCCCTAACACTTTCATCAGAGCCTAGCAGATTCCATAATCATGCCCTGGAATCTCCAGAATTGTGTGATAAATAAATCTTCTTTGGTTATAAGGTACCTAGCCTCAGATATTTTTTATAGTAACAGAAAACAGACTAAGATAAGTAGTATATTAATCTTTGGTACATTTTTAATAGTTACAAGTATAAAAACATTTCCATTATTAATTTTAGAGTCTTATATGTTAAAAAGTTGATGTCAAATTCACTTCAAAAAAATCTTTAGCCTTGGGCTGGGTTATAAGTCCGTGATAGACGGCTTGCCTAACATGTGCAAGACACTAGGTTGAATCCCCATCTCCACATACAAAACCCTTTAGCCTTTCCAATTGCCTGTCAGTCCTAAATAAATTATTTATTCATTGCTAACACTAGCCGCTTTACTGTTTTAGCACTTGAACTAGAGCTCCTACTCTAAAAGATGTGTGTGATTTGATTTTTATGGTTGGTTTCTTTTTAACAATTTACTGGACACCCAACAGGAAATGCACAGGATCCTTTTCTCTAAACACCTCTATTTTTTATAGAAAATTAAAAAAAAAAGATTCTGTTTAACAATATTGGAAATTTCTTTGAAGGCACTAAACAAGCATTAGTTGATTAGTCTAAAATTTTCAAAAATTAATAGAATAAGAATTCAATAAATGAACATTTCATAAATACCAACATACCTCTAATTCTATCCTTGAAAGCCTATGTAGAAAACAAAATACATGCACAGGAAATTATTATTGGACATTATGTAACAGTGTTGTTAAATGTTACTTAAAATCAGGAAATAAAGCAATATAAAAATAATGTAGCACAGCTTAAGACAAGTCCAAGAAGAAAACCATCTTTTCATGCTGGAATCATAAAAAAAAGTCCCTGTGGTGTGGTGTGCTTAAGCTGAGCCTAGAGTATGGGCATCTGAAAAAAGAAAATCATGTTTAATATAAAGAGAAAAGATGGAACAAAGATATTCAATCACATAGCCATTAATTCATCATATCAGTTTTCTATTGTAGCTATAACAAATTACTACAAACTTTATGGTGCATGATATTTTGGATATGACTTCCAAAGCACAGAAAACAAAGCAAAAATAGACAAATGGAATAACATAAAAAATAATGTTATTAATTTAATAACATAAAAATTAAAAATCTTCTGCATAACAAAGAAAATGTTCAATGGAGTGAAAGATAACTTGTAGAATTGTAGAAAATATTTGCCAACTATTCATCAAAGCGTTAATTATCTAGAACATATAACAATCCACTTTAAAAAGTGGGCAAATGATCTGAATAAACACATCTCAAAAGAATAAACACAAATGGCCAACGTATATGAAAAAATTCTCAACATTTCTAGCCATTAGAGAAATGCAAATCAAAACTCAGTAAGATATCATTTCATTACAGTTAGAAAGGCTATCGTAAGACAAGTTGAGGAATGCTGTTGAGGATGAGGAGGAAAATGAACTCTTAAACACTGCTATTAGGAATGTAAATTAGTACAGCTATTATGAAGAACAGTGTGGATGGTCCATGAAAAACTAAAAAAAAAATAGCTAACATGTGATCCAGCTATTACATTTTGGGGTGTATACCCAAAGGAAATGACAGCAGCATACTGAAAAAAAAAAAAAAAAAAACCTGCATGCCCTTGTTCCTCCTGGCACTATTCACAATAGCTAAGATGTGGAATCAACCTGAGTGCCCATTAAAAATATTAATGGATGAAGAAAGTGGTATACACAATGGAATATTATTCATGCATAAAGAAGAATGAAATCCTCTCATTTGCAGTGAAATAGATAAAACTGGAAGATAAAGTGAAATAAACTAGACACAGAAAGATAAGCACAGCATATTCTTTTCTCATTTATGGAAACTAAAAAGTCAACCTGAATGTAGAAATAGTGATTACTAGAGATTCAGAAGGGAGCATAGGAAAGGTGGATAAAAAGACATGGGATTTGATTGGTGCATGCTGTGCGCATTTGTGGAATCATCAAGTTGAACTCCATTAATGTATATGATTAAAAATGTTAATCGGAAACTTTACCAGAAATATTTTAAGGAATTTAAAAGAGCCCAGAAAGAGAATGATCAGTTGAATGATAATTTTAGAAATCTATATTATAGAAAAATCCACAAAATTTTGTAAAATTTTAAAAATACAATAAATCTGACCACAGATTATTAACTTCATATAAAATATAAATATCTCAGTTTGGGATCAAGTGATCTCATACACCAAACAATATACTAGGTAGCCTATTATTACTAAGGTCACTAAAGCCTTAACTTCTGTATGTACACTTTTTTATATAAATAAATTAAGTATTATTTGGTTTTAAGTAATGAGTAAAAAAAATGTCTTAAATCATGTTTGCCAAGATTCAGAAAGAAGCTAAAAATAATAAACTGGGAAACTAATAAATTGATATATTATTGAATCACAACCAAGGAGAATAAACAAGATAAATTACATGAAGGCAAAGATAAAACCATACATTCCTTTTGTCTTCATTGCCTGATATGCCTCCCTTTATTTCATCAACTATAATAAAATGTTTTCCTTAATATAAAAAAGGCAGAAAACATTTAAGTTTCTAAAGGAACAGTATTATCATTGGCATAGCTGGGTACTTGGTAACAGAGGAATTCCTTCTGTAGAAATATGTTCTTTGGCTTAGGAAAGACTAAAGCAACCAAAGTACAAAAGCACACATGCCTAGCACATTTTTCATGAAATTCATTCAACTGTTTCAAAGCAGCAAACATAAAAGAGGCCTTTAAAATTTTTTCGTAGATCAAAAAAAGGATATAAGTAAATTTCATCCTGTATTTCTTTGTCAGCTCATATTGCACCTGAAGTTATCATATGCATGATGAAAACAGAAGAAAGGCAGCATTTAATGTTGTAAGTGATGGTGGCGGGGATTTAGGTTTGAATATGATAAGAAATGAAACTTAAATGTTTTCTCCTCTATAATTTAGCCAAGTTATGTGTTAGAAATAACAGTGAGATTTCCTACAAAACTTTGGGGTTGGCAATGTTTTGGAAATAGGAAATAAATTAATAAATTCCAATGTTCAAACAAAACAAAACTACTGAGTAAAATTTTGATTCATTACGTGTTCTCCTTTCCCCAACCACATTAATATATTGATTCTGATAAGGCTATGGAAATTCTTCAAAGAAAGTGACAACTACTACTAATCTGTTTCTTTTACAGAATCTAGAACATGTCTAATGAAGGACTTCCAGTTATATTTATGAGTATTAAGAGAAAATAACAATTTTTTAATTTGAAAACAATATTCCCTAATTATACTATACTTCTGGTTGCTATAAAGTTTTGAGTGCATAAACAGTATTCCATGGGAAGAATAAAATCTTGCATCAATAAATGAAATAATGGTTTTTGAAATTACATCTCAAAATCTTTCTAAATATAGCATATAGAGAAGACAAAGGACTTTTTTGGCTTAAAAAAAGAAAAATTTGGAAAATTATAGAGACATTTCAATCTCAAAAAAAGAATATAAAAATAGGTGTTATTGGAAATACCAATATCACTTAAATTTTATTAATGGCCTACAATGAATGGAGATAAAAAGAAAGACAAAAATTATGTAAATCAAGGTTAAAAGGTACTAAGATTAATAAATTGAACAATATGAGGGCATGTTATATGATAATTAAAATCATTCATATTTATTTCAATTATGAACTGTTTAGTTGTTCCTAATGAAGAATTCATTAGGAAGAGTGCTTAATCTTTATTGATTTGGAAACAAGGCTTCCTAAGATTCACACTTCTAGGTGATTTTTTTTCTGTTCTTGCCAATCTGTTTGAGTGTTTTTACACAAATCTAGATAATGCCAAATGAACAACATTTGTCTAAGTTTCAGGTGACTGCTTTGTCAGAATGGAGTATAATGTGCTTGGATGAAACTCTTCTTGCAATCAGTAAATAAGGTGCCAGAAAAAGACATAGCCTGTGAGCTGTGACTATCCAGCTCTGATCTGAGGTAACCATTATTACTACTTTTCTAGATTAATATAGGAGCAGACTATGGTTGGCTTACTGTTCTGAAAGTTATCATTGTCTAATCTTAAAGCAACAACTCTTATTATGTCAGCCAGTTTAAATAACTGTTACATTAAAAGCTGTATCTTCCCACCTGATATATTTTATTTTATTTCTTTATAAATGTTGTATAAGCTGGTATTCATAAATACGAGGGTTATGGAGATTATACTGGGTCTTGAGACAAGTCTTGAGAATTGTTGCATGCCCAGGAGCAAAACCAACAAGAGAAAAATATTTAGATGACTATGAGTATCTCTTTTAGATTTCATGGGAATAAAATGTAAGAATAAGTATAAACCTTTAAAATGAAAGTTTTTTAGAAACTAAGTCCAGGGATTCAGTACCCTCCCCCAAATAAGAAAGAAAGAAAATGGCAAATATATTTATAAGGTTGAGTGCAGTACATTTGCTTATAGGTATGTAGGCAATCATCACAAAAAGGCAAAGAGCTGGTTAATACAGTGGTTAGGTACTGAACACTTGTTTTATCTCTCCTCATGAAATCTGTTATTTTTATATAATTGATAATAACAGAATTATGCTACCTTTGCACTGTTATGTGAAAAGCACTTTTAATTATATCTTAATACTTCCATACACAGAAACATATTTGAAGATTCATTACTATAAAAAATAAAAGGTCTATGAAATTTTCTGGAAGATTATTTTGCAGCCTGGAAGAACTAGAAGGGCTGCAGTACCTACCACCCTTACTCAAACAGCAATGATCAGCGACAAAGAAGGAGGTTGTGGGTAAATTTTACAGTCCCCCACCCGCCAAGATGGGATCCCTTGGAAGCCTGTCCCACACACTATTACCCAGCCTTCCTCAGCAGCACTGAGCCCCAATAAGCTACAGTGGTAAGTGGCTTGAGAGGTCACTTCTCACAACTTCCTTTCTTTCCCCCTTTCCTTCCACTCTCCTACTGTCATTTCCTAAGATCATGTCCCAAATGAACTTCTTGAAATAAAATCTATCTCGGGGTCAACTTCTGGGGAAACACAAACCAAGACACAGAGTTATTTTGCCTATAAAATTAGATGATAATACTGATTTTAAGGAGGTATTGTGAGTGCTAAGTTAGAGAACCGAAAGGTCAGCAGCAGGGAACTTAACCTACTTTGCCCTTATTCTCAGCTGCTGAGCTATTTGCAGTCAGTAATTGGTGAGTGAACGAAATCATATGGTACATGGATAAGGAAATCCTAAAAATTAAAAAAATTGCCTGTTTCCAAAGGAAGAAGCCTTCCTGTTGTAACAGACATGGATTTAATTCAGATTTTGGAAAAAAATATATATAGTCAATATAAAAAACATCTGTGCTAACATACTTTAAAACAAAAATATATTGATTCTTCTAAAAATGTTAAGTTGCCAGTTCCATGTTTAAAAGAGAAGTTTTTAAGAAATGAAAATATATGAAGATACTTATAATACAATGCTTGAAACACTCGATAATAGTTATTTTAGTATCTGTCACCTTATTAAACTGTAAAAATGTTAAAGATATGAAGATTTTCTTCCCCCTACCCCTAGAACGTGCTACCATTTTTTTGAATAACGGAAAAACAAAATTCCCACACATGAGAGTCAAACACTTGAAGTTGGTTTAATAAAGATAAGTGGCTTCCTTTTCACAGGAACCAAATATATTGAGGCTGCTGACTTCTTGCCTCATGCTGTCATTTTATTAGAATTTTCTCTTCAGTCTGATCAGATTAGCCATTCATTCTTTCATTGCATATCACTCTATGTGCTTAGGACAACATTCAATAAAAAGGGGGCAGTGAGTCCTTGAACTCCTAGGGACTTATTTGTCAAGAGTTCATTTCAACTCTTGAGTATAACCTGCTTATAAACACATGTCATTCTCTACAGAACACATGTTAACAAGGCAAAGTTTTTTTTGCCTATTACATTTGCATACAGCCTGTTTCGGCAGACTTGCTTTCATATCTTAATTTTTAAAATCCTTGAGAGCTTTAATAATTTGGATATCCAGTTATTTAAAGCAATTTGTATACTTATTTTATCCCTTCTGGTTATTTATTTTTTCTTGTATGTTGTTTAGAAAAGGCCAAGCATGAAATTGGAGCTGCAAAGAAAGAACAAATTTATTGATATGAAACTACTCTGAAAACTCAATAGGTGTGCAGCAAAGCAAGAAGGGTAAAGGGGCTGAATAATTCATTGAACCTTTAAGCATCGATAAATAACACTTACAGTGAGCAATGTCTGCTTTGCAACATTAGGTATGGAATGTGAGTATGAAATAAAAGGCATCTTTAAAGTGCCATGCTGCGAGAATATTCAAATAAACAAAGGTTGTTTTTTCATTAATAATTCTGTGGATAATAACACTATGAAGAAATAACTTCAGGAATGGGAAACAGATTATTTTGTGAGTTGCCTCAACTTCTGTCTATGAATTAATGATTTAAAAGATTTGTAAAAGACATAATAAAAGCAGAATGTTTTATTTAAACAGAAAGACATAAAAATGATGAGGGTATTATTATTGTAACTATGAATCAGGGTCATTTATGACATTGTAGAGTATGTACCAGAAAGAAGGTATTAATATATGGTAAACTGTATTTAAAACAATACCAATGACAAATCCTTACATAACATACAATAACTAGTATTCCTGTTACTATCAATTCTATTATTAGTAGAGTGTAGTAGAGTAAATTTGTGGATCTGCTTATTTAAAAAAGATCAGTTCCAATGGTGATGAATAAATATTTAACAACTTTAAAAAGCAGACTAAATATTGATGTAGTTTGCAGGATTTCTATTAATAAAACAGCCAAATTGCATGAAGAAATGAATTAACAGATAAATTAACCAAATTGTAAGAAAATAATATGATAGTGGAAACAGCATATGCACTTTAGAGTTGAGAGATCCAGCTGCTTGATTTACTAAATTTATTAACTTAGGCAAGCTACTCAATTTCTCTGATTTGGAGTTTCTTCATTTTTATCTGTGTTAATAATTCCATCTATATCCCATAGATTTGTTGTTAGGATAAGAATATGCATACATATATCTTAGAACATAATTATTATCTACAATATAAAACTCTATTAGCTGTCCAGTAACTATTAGTTGTTTATTATTATTATTATTAGTAGTAAAATATTTAATATGTTTGAAAATCAAGTAAAAACAAAGACATTGTTATGGATATGGATGAGTATGTGTCCAGAACAGGTTAAATATATTAAATAGTTTATCACTCTCCAGCTATGACTTCTCTCCCATTCTTCAATTTTTCTTTATCTTGATGTAGAATACAGCACAACATGGCACTGTAAAAATGTCTTTTATTTTATATTCACATTCCATACCTAAGTGTTGTAATTGTAAGTAAAATAAATTGCAAATTGTTCTTAACTATTTTATCTTTATTTTTATTTTGGTACTGAAGATTGAACCCAACTGTGCTAAATCACTGAGCCACATCCACAGCACCTCTTCCCAACCCCATTTTTTTTCTTTTATTTTCAGACAGGGCTGGCTTTGAATTTCTGAAGTTCCAGCCTTAGGCATTCAAGTCACTGGTATTACAGGCATGGGCCACTGGGTCCAGCTCTGATTCTACACTTTGAACTGGTTTTATGTCATAATTTTATCCAACTAAAATGATAGGACATTTTCAGTGGCATGAATCTCAACAATCTTTATCATTTAGTCATGTGCTACTTCTCATTTCTTTTTTCCTATAGAAAACAAAGAAGCCAAAAAACCAACTCAGAAGGATGTAAGTGTATAGGCTTACAATTAAATTAAACACTATATAATTGATTTATGGGAATAGATTCAAAATATACATTTCACAAGCAGGTGATACCTTCATTTTCTAGACATGTACAGATATTGTACAGATGATTATTATAAAAAAGTCCTCAAAGTACTTGCCTTGAAGTTATGCTTTCAGACAGGAGACACAAAGAAATTAGATGGTGATCCAAAGACGAGTACAAATATAAATATTTGATATACAGTTATTTTATATGATCATCAGCTTCATATTTCACATGAAATATAAATGAATGGATTGTGATTTAAAGACAAATACATATTCAAAATGATGGCATCCAAGAAGATAAATAACCCTATGTGTACAGATGTATTAGCTACTCTATAGGGCTTGGCAAAGAACATGGTATATGAAGGCAACAAAAAGCACAGATTGCTTATAATCTAGGAGTAATTCATTATACTTTCTAAAAGATAAATCTGTAAAGATATGTCATGCTTTGAATCTATGACCTCCTACATTCTGTAATTTCTCTACTTAATACTACCTTGTTTTTAAAGGTAGTAGTATAGAAATTAGTAAGATCAATAAAATGATTTACGGAACAGGAAAAATGTTTACAGAATAGCTGAAACATGAAAGTGTTTATTCTCAAACAAAGCAGTAAAATAAACTTCATGTGTAGGAAACCCAATTTCTAAAAGGGAGAAAAAAATGTATAGATATTAAATGATAGCAATTGCATATTTGCATGTTTGTGAAACAGAAGCGTTAGTCTTGCCATTATGTAAGAAAGAAGAGGTGGCTTAAGTCACTGTTTTGGTCAAGGCAACAATTTCTCTCTCAAATCTTATTAATCAGAATCAGAGAGACAGAAATATGTAAGTTTTATAGATTTCAGAACTACATGAGTTCTCTATTTAAAAAATAGGAAAATGGTGAAATTATGCTTTAAACAGGAAAGGGTGGAGAATGACTGAAAAACGCAGGAAAGTTATTTCAGCATGAGTAAATATTTACTTCAGCAGTTATAGCTTTGAACACTAGGTAAGTGGGGTTTATATTTGCACTCTTCCCAGAACCTGCTGACTGATAGGAGAAATAAAACTAAGACAACAACAGAAAGGAATTGGAGAAAACATGACAAATAAGTGATGCTAAAAAAAAATGTCATATTTGAAAGCTGGGAATAAATGTTAACTGACATCCCAGGTCATAGAAAGCTAAAACTTAGACTTGAGGAACAGGAAGCTGATAAAATGCCACAGCTATATGACCCTCCTCCCCTAGGAGAAGCTCATTGCTTAGATCCATCAAGCACCTATCAGAGACAGGTGGAAAAGATCAGGGTGAAAATTGAATGGCTTTATAGATACAACTGACAGTTGTGAACTTTAAATGTTCCCTCCCACTTCTTTTAATGTTTTTCACTCCTTGAGTGTAACTTGGCACATTAAAGAGTTAAGTCTACCTTTATGTCAACCTAGAGTTACACACCTATCTTTGAATTACAGACCTAGTGTTTTAGCTATGTTAGGGAACAAGAAAAAAAATCACACTGGAATAAATAAATTGCCTGTATTTACTTAAAAAATAATTATTTCATCACATTTAATCACCTACTCTAAGGGCTTATACTTCTTCCCTTTGAGAATTCTCTTCTAACTTTCCTTAAATACTCTAGACTCTTCTTTTTCATGATTTAATTCTGTGAATATACTTTTTGGTGTTTCTCTATGCCTATTTCTTAAAAGACTTTTTTCCCACTTCTCATAATTTCTTTTATTGTTTGCATTATTTTCAGAATTTTATTTATCATCAACATAAGTCAATAACTTGAATTTATAATTTTCTCTTAATTCTGGACTACTGATCCTCAGAGTTGTGTGTGGGTTGGCCCCTCATCCCTGAATAATTCCAAACTTTTTTTTTTTAAGTACATATTGCTTGATGAAGAAAATAGTGTGCTCATTTACTTTCTGGTGCAAACTTTTCTCTTTTGATTACTAGATTTAGGGGCTAGCATTCCTTTAGGACCATATAATTCTCTATGATAAAATGCTGCATATTTCAATATGTAAAAAAAATTAAAGCATTTCTTTTTCTCTACAATGTACTGTCTTATTAATGAATACTAACGTCCCAGTAATTAATGTTACTTTCTACTTTAATGAATTGATTTTTAAATCAATGACAGTAATTGTACACCCCAAAACACTGGTAATATTAACTTCTTCTCTCTCTCTCCATATCACAACTGCTTCTCATATCTTATGACTTCTATTTTTAATAATCACTTAAATTATCACTATTTCCCTTGAACACTCTTCATGGCTTAAAAGTAAACTATTTAACTTTTAATTTTAAGTTATTTTCAATTTAATATTTAAATGACATGAAATAAGTAAATATCCTATCATAAAATACTCTTAAATTGTCATCACATCTGGTGTTCTTCATTTCCAGCCCTTACTTCCTCTATACCAGAGTTGCCTTTTCACAATGCAATTAGTGTTACTTAATTGCTTTAACATTTTCCCATGGTTCTCAAATATTCAATCTTAATGCATATAAAAAGCATAACCACAGTAGATCTAGTCATCTGATAATGAATGCTCCCTATGGGCCCCACATAGTGCTAAGCAATTATATATATATATATATATATATATATATATATATATATATACTTAAACTGCAAAGCTATTATAATTACAATTTTACAAATGAGGAAACTGAGACCAAAAAGTTTAAATAAATGAATTTTTCACTCAATCTTGCCCATGTAGTATGCTAAGACTTTTGGCACATGGAATAAAGTACTTATTTCTCTGCAACAACTACAAGGCACTTGGTTTTCTAAATTTTCTGAGAATAGAATATTTTCTAGATTTTCTTTAATCATATAAGCAGCACAAAATTTATCCTGGTAGTACTGAGCCTAGATTTGTTAATTATATAAATAAATAAATTGATAAGGGCCTAAGAATAGATAAAAGTCACTTACAAAATAATGTGAAGAAGATGACAATTTCAAGAAATATTTAACACTTTGGACTAACAGGGCTGGGAGGTAGATTGTAACACTGAGGATAAGCAAGACAGATGCCTCTCCCTCACTTGGTTGCCTAGTGAGGTAGAAATGGTTGGGGTTTAAGGCTGGAGTTGTAGCTCAGTGGTAGAGCACTTGCCTCACATGCATGAGACAATGGGTTCAATACTCAGCATCGAGTAAAAATAAAGATGTTGTGTCCATCTACAGCTAAAAAAAAAAAAAAGAAGAAGAAGAAAAAAAAAAACAAAGAAATGGTTATGTTTCATAGGTTGAGTTACCTCTCTTATGTCAGGTGGAATGTCATTGGTCCTTTACAATTTCTTTGTGCTTTCAGAAAGAAGACTTCAGATGAATTTCATGATTGCCTTTTCTATTTCTAGAAGTAATGCTATTTGAATTTTGATCTGAATTGCATTAAATCTCTATAGTGCTTTTGGTGGTATGGTCATTTTGATGATACTAATTCTGCCTATCCAAGAGCAAGGTAGATCTTTCCATCTTCTAAGGTCTTCTTTGATTTCTTTCTTTAGGGTTCTGTAGTTTTCATTGTATAGATCTTTCACCTCTTTCATTAATAAGATACTTGATTCCCAAGTATCTTATATATTTTTTAGGTTATTGTAAATGGGGTAGTTTTCCTCATTTCTCTTTCTGAGGATTTGTCACTAATATACACAAATGCCTTTGATTTATGCGTGTTGATTTTATATTCTGCTACTTTACTGAATTCATTTACTAGAAGTTCTAGAAGTTTTCTGGTGGAGCTTTTAGGGTCTTCTAGGTATAGAATCATATTGTCAGCAAATAGTGCTAATTTAAGTTCTTCTTTTCCTATAAATATCCCTTTAATTTCTTTAATCTGTCTGATTGCTCTGGCCAGTGTTTCAAGAACTATGTTGAATATAAGTAGTGAGAATAGCTAAAGCAATCCTTAGCAGGAAGAGTGAAGCAGGTGGCATCACTATACCAGACCTTAAACTATATTACAGAGCAATAGTAACAAAAACAGCATGGTATTGGCACCAAAACAGACTGGTAGACTAATGGGAAAGACTAGAGGACACAGAGACTAACCCACAAAATTACAATTATCTTATATTAGATAAAGGTGCAAAAAACAGGCATTGGAGAAAAGATAGCATCTTCAACAAATGTGCTGGGAAAACTGGAAATCCATATGCAACAAAATGAAATTAAACTCCTATCTCTCACCATGCACAAAACTCAACTCAAAGTGGATCAAGGACCTAGGAATTAAACCAGAGACTCTGTGTCTAATAGAAGAAAAAGTATGCCCTAATCTTCATTATGTGGGATTAGGCCCCAACTTCCTTAATAAGACTCCTATAGCGTAAGAATTAAAACCAAGAATCAATAAATGGGATGGAATCAAACTAAAACGTTTCTTCTCAGCAAAAGAAAATATCTATGAGGTGAATAGAGAGCCTACATCCTGAGAGCAAATTTTTATCCCTCACATATCAGATACAGCACTAATCTTTAGGGTATATAAATAATTCAAAAAGCTAAGCACCAAAAAAAACAAATAACCCAATCAACAAATGGGCTAAGGACCTGAACAGACACTTCCCAGAAGAGCATAAACAATCAATCAACAAATATATGAAAAAATGTTCATCATCTCTAGCAATCAGAAAAATGCAAATCAAAACTACTCTAAGATATTATCTCTTTCTAGTCAGAATGGCAGCTATTATGAAGACAAACAACAATAAGTGTTGGTGAGAATGTGGGGGGAAAGGTATACTCATACACTGCTGGTGGGACTGAAAATTGGTGCAGCCAATATGGAAAGCAGTATGGAGATTCCTTGGAAACCTGGGAGTGGAACCACCATTTGACCCAGCTATTTCTCTCCTTGGACTATACCCAAAAGACTTAAAAACAGCATACTACAGGGACACAGCCACATCAATGTTTATAGCAGCACAATTCACAATAGCTAAACTGTGGAGCTAACCTAGATGCCCTTCAGTGGATGAGTGGATAAAAAAAATGTGGCATATATACACAATGTAATTTTACTCAGCAATAAAAGAGAATAAAATCATGGCATTTGCAGGAAAATGGATGGTGTCAGAGAAAATAATGCTAAGTGAAGTTTGCCAATCCAAAACAAAAAAAACAAAAACAAAAACAAATGCTCAATGTTTTCTCTGATATAAGGAGGCTGACTCATAGTGGGGTAGGGAGGGGCAGCATGGGAGGAATAGATGAATTCTAGATAGGGCTGAAGGGTGGGAGGGAAAGGGAGGGTCAGGGGATTAGCAAGGATGTGGAATGTGATAGACATCATTATCCAAAGTACATGTATGAAGACATACATATAAAGTATGTTGTGTCAACATACTTTATATACAATCAGAGATATGAAAAATTATGCTGTATATGTGTAATAAGAATTGTAATACATTCCACTGTCATTTTTTTAAAATCAGAAAGAAAGAAAGGAAGGAAGGAAGGAAGGAAGGGAGGGGCTGGGGTTTTGTCTCATTGATAGAGGGCTCACCTAGCATGTGCAAGGCACTGGGTTTAATCCTCAGCACCACATAAAAATAAATAAATGATAATTTAAAAAGAAAGAAAGAAAGATGACCTCTACCTCTCAAGGCTTTTATTTGGATCCACAATGTTCTCTGAACACAGTACACAGTTCTTGTCTTACAATTAGTGTTAAAATTTTTGATTTATGAATGGTTGAATCTAATAGGTAGATATCAAAGAAAACCTCTTTATTATTCTGTTTCCCTTGAAACACTCAAAAGGCATATATTCTCCAGCAAAATATCAGAATCAGTGAATGACTGTTTAAAAACTGTATATGAGAATGTGTCCTCAGGGTATATGACATATGGCTGGGTAAGTTCAATTATGATAACACAATACAACCATCTGCATTGTTATTGTTTAGAGATGAATAATATATCTCTAAGCCAAATGTGCTCCTATTTTGACCAGCTAACTGAGATTGTAGGTACATCCTAGTACAAGTTGCCAAAAAGAAAGTTCAACTAAACATACTTTGCATTTAAAATGTTACCATCACAGCAGTTCTCATAAATACATAACTAATAGCTTACAAGGTTCCAGAATCTAAAGTCTAACCATTTTATATATCACCATTAGGTTTACAGTTTTCTACCAGGATAATTTCAGAACATAACCCATGGCTACAATACATTTATTATAATATGTTGGAACAATATTTCTTCATTTCATAAATACATTTAAGAACCATATTTGCTCACATAAGGGTTATCTTCATCTAATAATCACAAATTTATTTTTGAGTAATAGAAAACAGGCCACTAATACCTTTGAAAAGTTCACAGAACCCAGTTAGTTGCCTTAGATAATGAGTTAAAAAGCAGCAAGTTCTGTATATAACTCATGTTTATTTTGAATGACAGGTCTCAGACTCAATGATGAATCATTCTAGAAACTAAAACACAGATATGGGGAGCACAAAGAATCATGGGGAAGCATGAAGAGCCAAGAAAACATTTATTCTTTTTATTTTATCCTGTGCAAAAAATAACTAGCTACATCCATTTGGAAAATTTGGAGATCTGTGAAGTTGGAGTGAGATGAGTTGAGTTTTTTAAAAGTAGAAATTTGAGACAAGACTCTTGAGCCCTATAAAACCAAGTTATTTTTCTTGTGTAGGAGAGTAACCAATCAAGCAGAGAATTTTTCCCTTTCCCTCATTTATGCATTACTGACTTGGCATTCCTTAAAGCCTCCAGATTCTCTTCAGGAACATAAAAATGAGTAAGACTACTGTGCTACACTAAGCACTCTATTTTCACTTTCCAGGGGGATGGAGATATATATATATATATATATATATATATATATATATATATATATATATATATATATATATATATGTTAATCTGAGAGATACAGGACAATTTAGGTGGTCGACCTTGTTGCTTAGAGCTTATCCTATATACCTTCCAAATTCTTCAGCTTTCTCTACTCTGATAAGGTTTCTTCAGACCCACCTGAGTCCACAAATCCATCCCATTTCTAAGATAAGATAGGAACTTTGCATGCTCCATTGGATTCATCTGGAAAGTAGTTAAACCTACACTGTTTCTTTACCAACAAATAATACATTCTTTGAGTTTGTCATCTAATAATGGCTGCACTCTTTTCAAATACTCAACTCTCCCTCTGGTGACGTGTGAAGGTGTAATACAACGTGAGGCCACGAGCACAACATCTATATAGTTCTGGGAAACCTGTGTTGGTGTAACTGACCAGCAGAGATAGAAGCTCAGTCTTCCTGAGAGACCTTCAAGTAAACAGTGTTCCTGAAGCTTTGCTGATTAGACAAGTGCATAAAGAAAACCATGTTGAATAATTATGCACGACATGTACTGTTTTGAAAGTTTTCTCTTTGGGAAAGTATTGGTCTAATCATACACCAAGAATATTAGGGAAGAGAAAATAGGTCCACACTTACACCTATTCTTTTACAATGTGCCTACTTTTCAATAGAACTATTGGATTTAAAGATATTTTCTTCATCTCGTAACATGTACAAACTTTTCAATTTATACAGAAGATGTGAAGAAATATAGGTCCCTCACCAGAGGTTAATTTGCAAATTTAATAAACAGTGTGATAAAAAGCTCTATTTCTCATTTCTTTAATATTCTAGATTTAAAGAAGCATCGCTATAAATCTAGATACTTTTTGGTTGATGTGTTAGAAAATGACTTACTGACTACATACTTCAGCTACTCTTATACTTCATTAACTTTGGTGCTTCTTTGTTTTCTGTCATGTAGAATAGATATAAAGGAAATATTTAATCACATTAAATTTGCCAACAATTAAAAAAAAAAACAGTTTTCTATAAATGTGACCAAATCAATGATTCTCCTGTTTGCTGCTATTAATTCCTGCTCTATTGCCACCTACACCTAGCTCCTAAATGACCTCTACACATTCAATTTTTAACTGCTGAACCAATTTGTAGTTAACTGTCAATGATACTGAAGGAATAGAAACATATAGAGCTGTTTTAAATCTCTCTAAAGAAATTACCAAGCTGTTTTACTTTTAACAATCAGTTGAAATGAATTATTGTTATTGACCATAGTGAGGAACTTATTCTAATAACGGTATTGAGAAACTTAAAAATAATTACCTCTTGATAATTCTACCCTCACTTACCTTGCTGGCAGTATCTATGATATTTAATGCTTTACTACATTTTCAACTTCAATGCTTCTTTTCTTTTGGAAAATGTTATATCCTTGTATGACTAACCTGTCAAAGTCTAGCTATGATATTAAACATTCCTGAATTACTGGAAACAAGTAGGCCAGATTGTTTCTCAGGATAGGTTCACCTTATTCTGAGAAACTACACCAACTTAGAATAGAAGAATACTCTTTTAAGGCAATCTCCATGAAGTATCAGAGATCATAAGAATTCTATTCAATTTGCCTTGAGATTCTTTCAGATCCAGGAATCTTGCAAATGTATAGAGAGAAAATGCAAAAGAGGAAAAAAAAACCCAAAAAAACAATGACATACAATGTCAAGTTCCTAGTCAGTCTGCAAATCCTCATTTAGTTGACTCTCTCCCAGCACCAGCTGCAACCCAATTAAATTCAACAGTGCACAGGTGTTCACAGGAATGACTAACACAAAAGCATACTTCCCTTTAGGGCTCTTAAAAAATTAGAGTTCTTTAATTTCCATACACCTTCAAAACCAAAACCAAACAATAAAATATTGGGAAAAAAAGAAATTAGATACAGCAGGAGAAAAACACAATCAGCATGAGCTATAACCCAATTAAGCTGAATAGCACTCAGGTGTTCGCAAGAGCACACTCAAAATTTTACTGACACAAATCAACTTTCTCTAAGACATTTAAGATTGATGGTGGCCATCCATTTGTCTTAAGTTTACTTTGAGATAAGAGCATTCCAAATTCTAGTTCTTAAAAGAAGATTTCATTGCAAAACAATGTGGATAAAATAACTACAGATTTTTATCAAAATAGTCCAGCAGGGACAGTTAACATTTTAAAATATTTGTTTTAGTGTAGCAGAGGTATTCAACACAAGTTTTAAGTTTTACTTACGTTCTTCAAATTTCATGCATGTTTGAGAATATACACCTCCTGTCCAGAGAAAGAATCCAACTCTTTGAAGTGTTTTCCCTAATTTTTATAAACTATTGTAAAATCAAGATTTGATGTCAGAAACACCTAGTAGAATGAATATGTGTTTCTCATGCATTATACAATGGGTATTTTTAATACCAACGCTATCAGTACCAAGTTACAGTAGTTACTTTATTTTAATATGAATATGCAAAGCTGTCAGCTCTATACATGTTTCAAATTTGCTGGGTGGTAATAATTTTATTCTCTTTTTGGGGGAAATACTTTCTTTTTCACTTCATTGGTTTGCAAAGTATGATCCCAAATTAGCAGCATCAGTGACACTTGTGAATTTGTTTCAAATGCACAACCTTGGCCCTATCTTAGACTTGCTTTATCAAACCTCCAGTATGGGTCCCACTCATCTCCATCACATTAAATAAGGCTTGCAGGTGATTCTAATGCATTCTTAAGTTTCAGACCCACTCCTCTAACCATTCTATATCTGCCTCATAATACACTGTAAAAATGTGGCAAATTTGCATTTAAACTGTGTGACCTTTGGAATAAATCAGAATATATCATATCATTACAATTTTTCTACCTCCACACACATGACTAAATCCAAATGCATCATATATATATTTGTGAATTTTAACTACTAGTGACAAAACTTTCTTGGTTTATAGATAATTGTTTAATGATGCAACTGGGCTAATATGACTCTAAATGAAAAACCCAGAGATAAGTATTTGAAACATATATTTTATTATTTGAAACATAATATTATGCATGGATATATGAATTGATTATATTATTCTTAATAGTTTTGTCTTGAACTGAATTGTACAGTTGATAGAAACTTTATAAAATTAATTCTAATATTTTATAAAATTTAAACTTACTCCTTATGTCTAATTCAAATATAAATGCAACAAACATCACCAAGAAACACAAGAGAAAATATATTAAATTGGCATAGTGGTTGTGGTATGTGTGTTTGTGATTTATATTTCTAACTTAACGGTATTCATTTTGGTTCTTTGTTTTTCTGCATCAGAGGAAATCTTTTTAAATAGGAATATTCTACTGTTTCAGTTCTAACTCTATGTCTATTACAAGAGAATCAATTTGTAAAAATATTTTTAATACTGAGTTGCAAAAATACTTCACAATTTTGAAAAATTGTTTCCTTTATATAATAATCATAAAATAATTAATAAACTCAGCTGTAATCCCAGTGGCTCAGGAGGCAGAGCAAGAGGATCATGAATTCAAAGCCAGCCTCAGCAAAAGAGAGGCAGTAAGCAACTCAGTGAGACCCTGGGTGTCTCTAAATAAATTTTTTTTTTTTTTAAAAAAAGGGCTGGAGATGTGGCTCAGTGGTTGAGTGCCCCTGATTTCAATCCCCAGTACCAAAATAAATAAATAATCAATCAATCTCAGAACTAGGATGAAACATTATTGGTTTCAGATGTATTTACACATCCTAGAAGCTTCAAAAGCTGAAAAATTAATGAGAAAAATTCAGTGAAAATTATCCATTGCCAACAACAGTGGATTATACATTCTTCCCAAGCTCGCATAAAACCCTTCCTAAAACAGACCAAATTCTGGGCCATAAAACACACCTTAAAACATTTAGAAGAATATTTAGAGAAGTAAACACACAATAAACATTTAAAAAAAATTAAAGTAAAAATGCCTTTTGAGTGTGAGAGATAAATAATGCTAGAGAGGAAGAAAGACCACTGAGAACTGAAGTAAACATTGAGACAAAGATAAAGATTTTAAAATCCAGTGGAGAAAGGAGATAACTTCCAGGAAAGAGTAAAAGAAAGTCAATGCCATGTGCTGTGCTTACTTAGCTGGTGTGGGGTGAAAGGTTGATACTCAGGGGAAACAGATGATGAGGGATCTTTTGTAGAGACAATGCCACATGTGAATAAATCAGAATATATCATATCATTACATTTTTTTGATAATTCTACCCTCACTTACCTTGCTGGCAGTATCTATGATATTTAATGGCAGTATCTATGATATATTTAGTATATATCATATACTAAATGACAGCACACAGTTAGTAACAGTGTGCTGTCAACTTGGATGTTCAATGGGTAGGGTTGATACTAGGTGAGGATCAAGAGTTGGACAAGAACCTGGAGGGTGTCAAAACACTTGAGTAATAGTGAAGGCTTGCGCTAAGGTGAAAGTTGGGAGAAGGAAGGAAGAGACAAAGAAGGCTTCTGCAAGTACAGTCCAGGAACTTCCATGTCTGGGTTTGTTTGACAGCAGAGAGAACATTCAAAGATGATAAGCAGTCTAAAGAGATAGCCAAAATAATAGAGGTGCGCCTGACACCAGGGTCAATGCAGTAAATTCACATTATATTGAGACAGTTTTAATGGATTTGGATTTTTTAAATAATTGTCTCTCAGTCTCCTTTATCTTTTCCCTCCTGTAAGTATAAATCTCATAATTAATTCAGTTCATTCAATACTAATATTTACTTGAATCCTATTATGTGTTAGGCAAACACTACACCCCGGGAATACAAAGATTATAAAACATAGCATTTGATTTCATGGAGTTAATAGTCTACTGGGTGAAACAGAAATATTAGTAACTAATTATATGACAGTAAGTGCTCTTGGAGAAGTACATGAAAAGTGCTATAAGAATGCAGAGAATAAAAGCTTTCAAATTAATGTTCCCTATGCAATTGTCTTTTTCTAAGTCCCATGTGTTAGCTCCATATTTACAAAAGAAATAGGGAATATATAAAATATACATGAATGATTTAAGTAATATATTTATATCTCACTTATTAAACTAAAGATCCAGGTAATACTGAAATATTAAAAAGATGAGAAAAATAGTAATAATATATAGAAGGGAAAAATAATACAATAAAAACTTTTTGATAAGCCTTCACATTTAGGTATGCCCAGAAAAAAAAAAGTAGTGTTTTCTAATATATTGTCAAAAATTTCCAAGACAGATGAGTCAAGAAAATATGAATTTATATGGTGACAGTACAGTTTGCTCCTCAAAAATCAGTTATATATTTATACATTTAGAGGTATTTAATATAAGTCCTTCTATGAAAGCTAAAGTATACTGTTTCACAAATTTTGATTATCTTCTTAAACGTCCAAGCTTTTAGACAAGTTGTAAAAATGGAGGAAAATAACAAAATTTCATGCAGAAATCAGTAATGGTTAATATTTACCCATTTACTTCATCTGTTTCACTATGCTCATGTATGCATATGTATACATACATATATACACATATATATGTTTGTATTTTTTTTCTGAACAACTTTAGAATAAAGTGCATGCAACAGACCTTTTCATCCTTAAATACTAAATGCTTCTTCAATATGCATTTCCAAGCAACATCTTCTTGCATAATCACAATTCAGTTACCGACTTCAATTAATTTAACCGAATATAATATTTTCATTTACCCTAACATCCCCATTCACATAGTGTAAATTTTCTTAACATTGCTTTTATCACAATACTTTTGTTCTTTCCTTCCATACAGGATCCAGTGCAGGATTTTGTATTGCATTTGGTTTGCATGTCTCTAGTCTCCATTAAACTTGATATTTCCTCATCCTTTCTTTTTCATGACTTTTGAAATTTCTGAAGAATGCAAGATTTTGTGTGCACTTTGTTTGTTTTCTTAATGAACATTTCCACATTTTTAATTTGTCAGATGTTTCCTCATACTTACATGGATGTTATTTATCCCTGGGAGGACAGTTACATTAGTGATGCTCTGTGCTTTTTAGCACGGAGGCCAAGTTCACATGCTCTCATTAATGATCACTTGGCCAAGGAACCCCTCAGCTTCCCCAGCTTAGAGTTATCTTTTTGCTTTTGCAACTTATTAACTTTAAGTAGATACTTTTAGACCATGCTTTCCAACAAAATACACCTATATGATCCTTATCACAACTAATCTTTAATGATAGATTTCTTTAAAGGTATGATTTTTCAATCTAGTGCCCTTTACACATTTATTAACTGACTTTCTATTGTAAGGAAGAGACCCTTCATGTTCTACAATATTGTATTTATTATTGTTTTAGCCAGCTATTTCACTGTGGTGACTACCAAACCAACAAGAACAATATTAGAGATGGAAAGATTTACTTGAGGACTCATGGTTTCAAAGGTCGTAGTCCATAGAAGGCTGGCTCTATTCCTCCTAGCTGGAGGTAAGGCAGGACAACATGATGGAAGAGTGTGGCAGATGGAAGCAGTTCACATGATAATCGGGAAGCAGAGAGAAAGAGACTCCTCTCTCCAGATACAAAATATATACCCCATAGCCATGACCCCAATGAACCACTTCCTCCAGCCACACCTCACCTGCCTCCAGTTACTGCTCAGTTAATCCCATTAGGGATTAATTCATTGATTATGTTAAGGTCCTCATTACCCAATCATTTCTCCACCAAACCCTCTTGCATTTTCTCACACTGAGCTTTTGAGGGACACCTCACATCCAAACTATAACAATTATCTATGCATATATTTGCAATCTCTTTAATACTAATCTATAACCCATAAATTCTGTTTTTAATAATTTATTATTTATTACTATAATTATCAAAGGTTAAATATCTCTGATTTTACCAGTGGGAAGTCTTTCATAATGTCATCTGTGTCCTCTTGAAAAACTCCAATTATATTTTTTTTAACTCTATTTTTTTTCTCACATTATAAAAGATTTTCCAGGCTTACTTTAGACTCTTGCTGCCCCAGCCCTGTAATCAGCCATTTCTTGAAGAAGCCCTGGGACGTTCACTGGGAAATGGTTTTTAAAAATAAGACCTGGCATTAAAATGCTCATTACTACTGAATGTCAGAGCCTGGATAGCTATTCATTGAAGGGGTCTACAAATGTGTACTGGTGCATATGCACACACACCCATACACATCCCTTCCTACACATAAACACAAACATATGCATTTATGTATCAGGAAGCAGGAATTCCTACTAATAATTTTAATTCTAATTTATCTTGCAGGGTCTTTCCCTGCCTTTCCCCATTCTGTATTTGAATCTTCTTTCTTCCAAAAATACACAAAGAATTTCAGAACTTCAGAATTGCTTCACTGATACCACTAAAATAAGAAATCACATGCCCACAAAATTGTTGGCCCATTTCTCCCATACCCCATAAGGACGAAGAAAGCATATATTCAAATCTGAAGTCATGAAAAGTTAAAGGAATTATTCTTTTTTTTTCTATTTTCCTTATCAGTGGACTTATGTTCTTTGCTTGAAAACAAGTGTGTTCATTTGTTCATATGTTCATTTGTTTTATTTTAGCTTTTGGTTTATTTCTTATATTTTCTATTCATTTTTTAAACATATGCATATTAACTTCCGCCTGAAAGTCAAGAGTCATTACTCAGTATCCAGTGGAGCTTGGTTTCAGGAGTCCTCATAGACACCAAAGTCTGCAGATACTTAAGTCCCTTATATAAAAATCATACTATTTACGTATAGCCTGTTTATTCTCTCTAGTATGTCTTAAGTCATTTATAGATTACTTACAAACATAATGCAAAGTGAATGCCATGCAAATAATTCTTATACTGTACTCTTTAGAGAATGACAAAAAAAAAAAAAAAAGGCTTTCACATGTTCATTACAGACTTAGTTTTGTTTGGTTGGTTGGTTGGTTTTGCTTTTTGTTGTTGTTTGTCTGTTTTGGGTACCAGGGATTGTATCCAGGGGCACTTAAACACTGGACTACACTACCTGCTCTTTATATTTTGTATTTTGAGACAAGGTCTCCTCAAGTTGCTTAGGGCCTCACTAAGCTGCTGAGGCTGGCTTTGAACTTGGGATCCTCCTGCATCAGCTCCCACACTACTAGGCTTAGAGGCATGAGCCACCGCACCCCATCAGACTTAATTTTTTAAAAAATAGTTTTCAATTTACACATGGTTGAATCCACATATGCAGAAACTAAGAATATAAAGGGCTGAGAGAAGTGCACTCAGAAGAATGAGCTATATCTAGTTCCCTCTTCCACCTAGTCCATAGTATGTCTGCTTGTTACTGGCTTAGCCTTCCTGTTTCTTTTTATTCAGATCAATAGACACATCTATTTTATTTACCTTTTTTAACTTCCTCAAAACTCACACACTCTATTTTTTTTCTATTTTTTTCTCACATAAAAATATCTCTTGAACCAGTCACAGTGGTACATGCCTGTAATCCCAGCATCTTTGGAGGGTGAGGCAGGAGGATCGCAAGTTCAAAGCCAGCCTCAGCAACAGCAAGGCACAAAGCAACTCAGTGACACCCTGTCTCCAGATAAAATACAAAATAGGGCTGGAGATATGGCTCAGTGGTGGAGTGCCTCTGAGTTCAATCCCTGGTACAAAAAAACACATAAACAAACAAAAAAAAACTCTTGAAAAATAATCACACTATTTCATAGATATATTCCTTATTCATTTTTGAAAATGCATAATGCCCCAATGTATTAATTCACCATAGTTTATTAGTTTATATATTTCAGTAATTTCCAATATTTATTTTATGATTACAAATAATGCATCAATTAATAAATTTGTGAATGTGAATTTTTTGTGCCATTGACCTGTGTCTTCAAGATAAATTTCTGGAAGTGAGAATCCTGGATTGAAAGATAAATGTGCATTTTTTTTTTTTTTTAGATATGGCCAGATTTTTATATGGTTTAACCACTTTTCATTCCCACCTACAATGTAAAAGAGGTACTATTTCCTACAACCTTGCCTCCAGAGCACATTTTAAAATTTCTGAAGCACTGCCATTATCATAGGTATCTTTGTAGTTTTCTTTTTTAATCACTTATATTTAATTTTTGTCATTTTTTTAAAACTTAGATTGACCAAAACCATTACCACACATATCTCTAATAATCAGGGAAATAAAAATTTAAACCACAATGAGATATCACGTTGCTCCTACTAAAATGGATGTTGTGGATAGATGAAAGGAAGGAAGGAAGGAAGGAATAAAGGCAGGGAGGAAGGGAGGAAGGGAGGGAGGGAAAGGGAGGGAGGAAGAAGTAAATAAAGAGCGGAAATGGAGCCCTTATATACTATTGGTGGGAATATAAACTAGTGCAGCTATTATGGAAAATAGTATGGAGGTTTCTCAACATAGCTAAAATTAGAACTACCTTAAGATCCAGTGATCCCACTCTGGGGTATATATATCCAAAGGGAATAAAAACCAATATGATAAAGATATACATGTGATTACATGTTTAGTGTAGCATTATTCACAATAGCCAAGAAATGGAAACAAGCTAAGTGTTCATCAATAGATGAATGGGAAAAGACTGTGGTATATATACCCAGTGGAATAGTATTTATTAAATAAAACAGATGAAATCTTGTCTTTTGTGACAATGCAAATGGAACATGGGGAATCTAAAGCAGCTGATCTCACAGGAATAGAGGGTAGAAATGTGGTTATTAGAAGCTGGGTCAGCTGGGAAGAGGAGATATAGTCAAAGAATACAAAATCACAGGTAACCTCAGGAATATTTTTCACAGTATGGTGATTATAATTGATGATATACTCTTTAAGATGCTAAAAGAGTGAATGGTAAGTGTTCTTTTATTAAAGATTTATCTCTTTTCACCTACTTAAAGGGCATTTTGAAGTCTTCTTTGGGGATAATTGTCCATTTATAATTTTAAAGTATTTTCTTCCAATATTTTATTTGTCTTTTGACTGCTTGAGGGTGGTACTGTGTTATGTAAAATTTTTTAAGTCTACCTAGTTAAATTTATCAGTCTTTAATTTTATTGCATGTGATTATTGAGTCAATTTAGAAAGCATTTCCCTAAACCCAAATAATATAAGTATATACCCTTGATTTTTTTCTAGAATTTAAAAGTGTCATTGTTCATACTCATTGAAACCATTTTAGTTTAATCATGTGCATGTTGTGAGCAATGAAAACAATTTTATTTTATTTTAAATGATATCTTATTACAATAATGACATTTATTTTGAAAAAAATAATTTTTCATTAGTTCAAGTAACTTCAGAAGTATATTTGAAAATGTAATTTGATGTCATAGCCCATTTCAATCTCATGAAATGAATATTGGAAACACTCTGTAATTTGATGTCATAGCCCATTTCAATCTCATGAAATGAATATTGGAAACACTCATTTATTGGTATTTTTGGTAAAGATTCTAATTTGTTCCCAATCACATTAACAGTCTCAAATTTTAAGCTTATTTATCTGCAGTGCATTTATACCAACCATGGCTTCACTCAGCCAACTACAAAGATTTTATAGACCTAGGTGTTATGTTTTCTGTGCCCCAGTAAGGATCCAATTTAATATCACTTTTTTACAGTGGCTCATTGGGATCCTCTCCCACAAAAGAAGACTAAATTAACCAGCAATATTTAGGGCAAACATCCATTATGCATCTGTTGGAAGCACGGATAAAAAAATTTACTTTAGCTGCAGCAACTGGAAACAGAAATAGATTACCCACTGGGAGTCAAAGCTGGTTCCTTAACAAAAGCTGCAGGTTTCCTCATTCAGTGACCACCATCATCTTCAGCAGTGTCGGGATCTTAAAATTGAATCTAATCCTGAGACCCATTGCAGACATGGGTACCTTTTGTGATTTATAAAGTGAAAATTACTGTTTGGTGTCTAATGGTTTTCCCTCAAGATGACAACAATTTCCTATAAGGTAACACAAAGAAATATTCAGCTTTATTCCTTTATTTTCTCTTCATTATTTCAATCTCGTCCCCTGTCTTCAAATATCAGAACAAATAAAGTAAAATGGGATTAGTAATCTTTTTTCTGTACCAAGTAACATAGTAAATGTATTAGGCCTTAGAAGCCATATGGCTTCTGTTACAACTGCTCAGCTTTGCAATTGTAACACAAAAGTAGCTCCAGTTTGTCTTAAAAGGCATTACTGTGAGCTATTTGTATTGAACCCTTTTAAAGCATCATTATTATTTGCAGATATAAATATGATTAAAATAGATTTCAGGCCTGGGGCTGGGGCTCAGTGGTAGAGCACTTGCTTAGTATGTGTGAGGCACTGGGTTCGATCCTCATCACTACATAAATAAATTTTAAAAAAAAGTATTGTATCCACCTACAACTAAAACAATATATAAAAATAAAAATAAAAAAAATAGATTTCAGTGGAAATTTTCTTTTTTGTACCAGGAATTGAACTTAGGGGCTCTTAACCACTGAGCCATATCCACAGCCCTTTTCTGTATTTGCTAAATTGCTGAGGTTAGCTTTGAACTTGTGGTCTTCCTGCCTCAGCCTCCCAAACCACTGGGATTACAGGTGTATGCAATGTTCCTGGCCCAGTGAAATTTAATTTACTGAGAATCATACATTCAAAGAAAGAGCCAAGTCAGGGTGTTCTGCTGACACTACACCATGAGATTATCCCAGTATGGTTAAAGTGGTGTACAGTGTGCATTTTAGGAGACAGGGTGAATGAACCTCAGTACACGGTGGTTGTCCTCTCTCCAAGTAGGGGTAGTGTGAAGAAAGAATGTTCCAGCTGGCTTTGTAGAAACGCAAAGCTTTGGTATGCATAGAAACAGGGTTATACTTTTAATCAATAGAGCTCAATGATCAAAAGCAATAAAATGAATATATACATTTAGAAATATACCAAAGACAATTTTACATGAATTAATCTAGTTAAAAATACATTTTTATTGTAGAAAATTTAATGGTTGAAAATAAGATGGTATCTATTTGAGAGGTAAAGTTCAACTTGACCATATATTCTGGGATTCTGAATATTTTGAAAGCTTGGGTTGGGATCTTCTTATGCCTCTTTTTTGTCCCTTTTATTTTTAAAAACTTGGATCAGAAGCATTGGCCTTATGTCATAGGGTAGAAAATTTCACAGTGCTGATTATAGGTCCAAGAGATTTCTTCCTTAATCTATAGAATAAATTGTAATATGAGATTGTCAGTGTGTTTTGATTCTTCACTCCAAATTACATGGAACTAAAGATCACCAAGAATGAAAGTTGCTAACTTGGTTACACAAATACAAGAAATAGTACATTTAGGTTTCCAAATGGTTTGAACTTTGGTTCCTGCGTTTCTCAATTACATTTTATGGTTGGCTTAAAACATTAATCTAGTAAAGTCTATGTTTTATTTCATGGGAATTTCTTGAACAGTGGCAATTTGTGTAATTATTATGTCTGTCAAATGTTACTTCATGAAAAATTCAATAACTTCAAAACATTTTTTCTCACTCATTCTTTTAAGTGTAGACTTTCTCAGCTGTAGAACTAACATGGACATTTAACATTTTATATCCCCAAATTAATCACTCTTTTAAAAGGCAATATAGAGAATTTTGTCTAATGGTTATGAAATAAAGGATAAATAACCTATTATCAACTTTAAGAAACCACAACTATCGTATGTTTAGAAGAAATGGTTCACTAGCCTAATATTAAAAAGTTCTGCCTAACTCAAAATTCTGAGCTAATTTTAACCTGGAGAGTGTATTGTCTAGGTTGAATAGTTTGTCCAATTAATAATATTCCATCTCTTCATTAAATTATTAATTTTATTATAAAAACACTTATTAAAGACTGCCTTGTATAAAATATAAAATAAATAGAAATTAAAACTACAATTATAATTTTGAAGACAAAGATAGCAAAGAAGGAATTGTTCAAAAATTTCTACAAATTGCAAAATTAGGAATTTATTGTTTAACTTTGCTGCTGTAACAAGTCACAAACCTCAGTGGATTATAATACCAAGTATTTCTAATATTAATTATTTGCCATCTCTTATCTACATATAGTCTTTTTCATCATGCAGGCTGGAAGAGAGAACAACTTTGGATTGTCTTTTATTCAAGACAGAAGGAAAAGAGCAAAAGATCTGAAGGAAACTAGCAGTGCACGTTAACTCTTCTGATGCGATGTAAACAAATCATATTTGCTTACATTCCACTGGCCAAAGTGAGTGACAGAGCCAAAAATAAACCAAGGGACTTGGATAAACGCTTTACCTGCAAGCACACAGAATGTCACCAAATTGATGTGAGAGCCCTCTTACTGAAAAGGGAGAGGTGCTGGAACAAGGAAAGCAATTCAGCACAGGATTCTGTTTTCCCATCACAGCAAGAGCGAGTGTGTCCGCTTACCATCTTGGACCTCTTCACACTTCCTTTTCATTTTAAGAATGAGTTTGCAATTGCATATTTGTATTATGTTGACCACTTAGGTAGGTCACCCCAGAGTAAATTTATTGTTAATTCTGAAAAGGTAGTGATTCATTTTACACATTATATAAGAAAATGGCTTGTAAACTTTATAGTAAACTATTTTTTTTTCTCTCCAGTGTAATACTGATCAAAATAAAATCACAAACAAAATAATTCTAAGTACTTCCTCTGGAAATGTGTATGGCAATTCTGAATACAGGAGAAAATAGACGAGGTCAATTGAGTCTTTTTTTTTTTTCACAAAACAAGATTAATTTATTCATAATAATAACAGCAACTTATATTTAATTTTTCTCAAGGAGTTTTCCTGCCATTATCATAAAGAAACCATGAGATATTTTAAAAGATCTTATTTCTTTATTTTCATTAGTCATATTTTTATTTGCTTCTCTTTTTTCCTCTATTATACTGTGGATTCTTTGAGGAAACAGACTTTATATCACTCCTGTCAGTATCCCAAATATTAAAAGTTAATACTAACAACTAAGTTATATGTAGCATTTACTATGTGTCATAAACTATTCTAAATGTATTATTCATACCAACTCATTCAACTCTTATAACTATATCAGATACTATTAACATTTTCATTTAACATATTGGAAAACTGAGGCATAGAGAAGTTTGGTTACTTGTCCAATATTATATGGTTAGTAAGTAGAAGGATTTTTTTTTAATTTTTTATTGTTGGTTGTTCAAAACATTACAAATTTCTTGATATATCATATTTCACACTTTGATTCAAGTGGGTTATGAACTCCCATTTTTACCCCATATACAGATTGCAGAATTACATCAGTTACACATCCATTGATTTACATATTGCCATACTAGTGTCTGTTGTGTTCTGCTGCCTTTCCTATCCTCTACTATCCCCCCTCCCCTCCCCTCCCCTCCCCTCCCCTCTTCTCTCTCTACCCCCTCTACTGTCATTCATTTCTCCCCCTTGTATTATTTTTCCCTTTCCCCTCACTTCCTCTTGTATGTACTTTTGTATAACCCTGAGGGTCTCCTTCCATTTCCATGCAATTTCCCCTTCTCTCTCCCTTTCCCTCCCACCTCTCATCCCTGTTTAATGTTAATCTTCTTCTCATGCTCTTCGTCCCTACTCTGTTCTTACTCTCCTTATATCAAAGAAGACATTTGGCATTTGTTTTTTAGGGATTGGCTAGCTTCACTTAGCATAATCTGCTCTAATGCCATCCATTTCCCTGCAAATTCTATGATTTTGTCATTTTTTAATGCAGAGTAATACTCCATTGTGTATAAATGCCACATTTTTTTTATCCATTCGTCTATTGAAGGGCATCTAGGTTGGTTCCACAGTCTTGCTATTGTGAATTGTGCTGCTATGAACATCGATGTAGCAGTGTCCCTGTAGCATGCTCTTTTTAGGTCTTTAGGGAATAGACCGAGAAGGGGAATAGCTGGGTCAAATGGTGGCTCCATTCCCAGCTTTCCAAGAAATCTCCATACTGCTTTCCAAATTGGCTGCACCAATTTGCAGTCCCACCAGCAATGTACAAGTGTACCCTTTTCCCCACATCCTCGCCAGCACTTCTTGTTGTTTGACTTCATAATGGCTGCCAATCTTACTGGAGTGAGATGGTATCTTAGGGTGGTTTTGATTTGCATTTCTCTGACAGCTAGAGATGGTGAGCATTTTTTCATGTACTTGTTGATTGACTGTATGTCCTCCTCTGAGAAGTGTCTGTTCAGGTCCTTGGCCCATTTGTTGATTGGGTTGTTTGTTTTCTTATTGTCTAATTTTTTGAGTTCTTTGTATACTCTGGATATTAGGGCTCTATCTGAAGTGTGAGGAGTAAAGATTTGTTCCCAGGGTGTAGGCTCCCTATTTACCTCTCTTATTGTTTCTTTTGCTGAGAAAAAACTTTTTAGTTTGAGTAAGTCCCATTTGTTGATTCTAGTTATTAACTTTTGTGCTATGGGTGTCCTATTGAGGAATTTGGAGCCTGACCCCACCGTATGTAGATCGTAGCCAACTTTTTCTTCTATCAGACGGCGTGTCTCTGATTTGATATCAAGCTCCTTGATCCATTTTGAATTAACTTTTGTGCATGGTGAGAGAAAGGGATTCAGTTTCATTTTGTTGCATATAGATTTCCAGTTTTCCCAGCACCATTTGTTGAAGATGCTATCCTTCCTCCATTGCATGCTTTTAGCCCCTTTATCAAATATAAGATAGTTGTAGAGTCTTAAAGAAGTAAATAAATAAAGCAGAATGAAATCTTGATCATGATATATGTATCTTATGTGTCTTAAAATGAAGAGGAACAACTAAAATGTATACTTTTGTGAAGTAGGAAAATGTGTAAATCTGCCTAGAATCCTAGAAGCAATATTAAACTGGTAAAGTAAAACAGCAAAGAAAAAATACATTATGCATTTAACAAGTCTGTTGTTTTGAACATTGTAGTCTTCCTGCTGTTATATTTGCTAAAGGGTATAAAACTATTATTAAGTAGGAGCAAAAATCTCAGTGCAGACTAAATGGAGCATATTACTGTGAGTAAATATTTGAGAATATTGAATTTAATATTAGCTTCCATTGAGCAAGAACAAACCTCAGTGTAAGTTATAGATCTGACCACACGTTTGTCATAGGAGTTTTAGTTATCTCATCTGACATCCTAGGGAGAAAATAGAAGGGAATGTAACAATGGGGGGAAATTTTTCTTTATGCAAGCTCAGAATATTTTCCCTTAAAATTCGCCCACACATGGAAAAAGTATTATCATTATTTTTTAGCAAATATCCACACAAGAAAATTGTACATACTGCATTTATCCCTATCCATTTTGTATAACAACAGAGGCTAAGAAGAAATAGCTACCAAGCCAACTAAAAATGTAAGACATGTTTGCTATTCAAAACATTTTTGAAAAGTATGTAAACTTGCCAGGTCTTCCTTTAGAAGGGCTGCCATAGGCAGAGCTCTTTACAGAACAGTCATTAGAATCTAGGGAGCAATTCCAGGTGATGCTTCTTATTGACAGATGAAAAGGATAGTGAATATGTGATCCAAGATCTTCCAGTATAGAGTAAGTCAATGACCAAAACATGAAGAGCAGTAGTATCCGGAGAAGGAAGTCATTGAGACTGGAAGGTAAGGGCAAAGGTCCATGGTGTAAAAACATGCAGGAGGGGCCAAGATGCTCTTTATATAAAACAAAATTGTAAGAGAACAGAAGCTTTGACCAGACTCAAAAGGCTACTGGTAAAGAAAGAAGAGGACAAACATGAAAGAGAAGCCAAGATTCAAGAAAAGGATAAAACAAAGAGGTAAACCAAATTGACAAGCTGCATTTGGTAATTATGTTGTTTATTGTAGTGTCAGTCATGTATACTTAAACTACTTTTAATATACTATGAAATAAAGAAAATTTTTTATTAAGAATCAGGATTATCAGCATAAAGAGAAATGTTGCAAGTTCAATAGGGTTATGTAAAAGCCCTGTATATCTAATTTTAAATTGAATGCGTCCCTACCACACTTAACCTGTAGTGTGCATGTGGGAGTGTGTGTGTGTGTGTGTGTGTTTATGTGTGTGTGAAAGACAGAGAGAGAGAGAGAGAGAGAGACTATCAGCTAGTTGTGTTCCCTCAAAAAAAAAAAACAATAGAGGAAGATTTATTGAAAAGATTTAAGAAACTTATCAATTTCACTGTCCTTTATTTGAAATCTGAGTCAAACTCTTCAAAGACAAGACAAATATTCAGTGGACCCTGACTGAATATTTGATGATATCTTAAAAAGCAAGACTACATTTTCTTTGTGTGATAATGGTATTATGAGGTTTTGTTGTGGTGGTTTTTGTTGTGGTGGTTGTTTTAGAAATGCACACTAAAACAGATAAATGATACGATGTTATGATTTGTTTCCAAAGTCTTAGCAAGAAGAATTGGTGAGAGCTTAGAGGAAATACTATTGATTAGGAACCAGTAATTTTGCAGTCAGTGGATGCATACACAATTACGTATTATACCAACCTTGCTACTTTATTGCATCTATTTAAAGTTTTTTAGAATAAAATTTTATTTTTGCTTACCAGCAAAGTATCACTAATGTAATCTCTTGCCTAGAAATGACAGAAATGAAAAATATTTAAAAAACTCTTTTAAAAATATCTTAAGGATGAACAGCAAGTCAACCTAGAACATTCACATTCAAATAAATAAACAATTATTTCTTAGGAAAAATGAAGAGATGAGAATGGAAGGCTTTGACCATATTGATATCCCAATTTTACAAAAATAATTTATACCAGTTGTAAGTCCTTTGGGAACTTATGCCATGACTTATGCATTGTGCTACACAGTGGATAATGCATTTATGTCTAAAACATAAATCTGTTGTTCAAAACATTAATTCTCCATGTTAGGCTCCAACACTCCCCCTTCAATATACCCACTCTGTCTCCATCACAAATTAGTCCTATGCCATGTTTCTGACACTGACACTTAGTATGGACTCTATAAATATTTTGGATGAATTAAGGAAATAATTAATGACTTAAATAACTCAGATAATTAATATTCCTTTATGAATTACTACTTTGGCCTTTTGTTTAATACACATATACATTATTCCTTTAGCTGTAAAGAGTAATTCTATCTTACTAAATCAAATTATCTCAATGGTTTCTCAAGACATTCTAAAAATGTTTTTCTTAGATTTAAAAAAAGTACCTGTTTTGTGATATAAAGATATAAAATTCAACATAGCAATAAAATAATATTTAAAGTTATATTTTAGATAGGAAATAAATGTTTACAGAGCAATTTACAATATATTTGAGAGAAAGGCATACAATGTTTTGAAATTACTCAGGTTGCACAATGAAAGGAAAGGGATGCAATGAGACAATAAGGTCAAAGACTTGTCTAGTTAAACAGCCAACCTCTCACCCAGCTTCTCCTTTTAGACAAATATTTATTGGGCATCCAATGAACTTTTTATTGCATTAGTGAAGTAATTTCTTTACTGGAATATATTAGTCTGCTGAGTCAGAAAATGAACAGGTTTATATTATGTATGCATGTATGCATGCCCGGTCATATTCTCTGCTTACCTCAGGTTAGCCTACTTATACACATAGTAATATTCCCCAATGCTCCAATGACACAGATGTGGAAAAATATTGAAAGCCTCTCCTAAACAATTAAAATGCTAATATCATTTAAAGCTAGCACTTTATAAATAGAAGTTCAGTATAACTAAACTTGCCTCAAATACTAAACTTACAAATACAATATGATAGATGTGGAATGCACTCTTCTTCCCTAAAGATATTATCTTCCATTTGTCTCCTATACTGTAGATATCAGATTAACCTGCTGGAATGTTGTTTTTGTGAGACTGAGAATTAATCTGATGGTCTTCTCTATCTCTTTATACAATCTCCACTCCTAAGAAAGATCAAAGAAGACCCATCAGAAGAAAATCTCAGAATTAATGGTGCTATTTAAGAAAATTAAATTTTATAATTTGATGCCTTTAAATTTAGCCCAGAGTCACAACTTTATGATAAATATCTTCAAATTTTGGGGGAAATGCAATCAATTATAGAGGATAATTGATTCTTTGACAAAGGGACAGGTAATCACAAATTAATAACCTGAATTATGGATCTTCTGGACTAGAAGAAGAAAGACCTAATAAAATATTTAAAGATACTAACTCGCAACTCCTGTTAAAAAATCTTTACAGACAAAATACAAGAATGAACTCTTCATATAATATTACATAGTTAGGAACATGTTAGATGAAAACATCAATGCAATTTAAAAATCACTAATTTTGTGGTGGTAGTGGGGTAACCAGTAACATTTGTTAGATAGATTTCTCATGGATAGAAATGCTAGAAACACCAACAGACTGAACAATAACCACACATTTGGAAGCATGCATTTAGTTACAAAATCATTAATTGATTAATTAGTACCCCAATGGTATTTATTTAAAATACTAAAACTTAAAAAAATCTAATGTGAATTTCCAATGAAAATGCTTTATCAAGTTAATTTAAAATATTACAGAATATTTTAATGTCTCTAATAAAATTGAGGCTAACTGTATTTCAAACAAAATTAGCTACTGAACCATACTATTTAAAATATTTTAAAAATATAAACCAAAACAATTATTTAAAAACTTAAAAGCAATAGCTGGTTTGCAGTTGACTGTAGTATTCAAAATGTCTGCAAGAAGAATTATTCAGTTTTTATAATAATTTCTGAGAAGATCATGTGTATCCTGGAATCCATGTAGTTAAATTATATCAATACTCTTCCAAAATGTGCTGAGACGTCAAGGAGACTATAAGTTAGAATCTGCTGTGTAACAGCTTTGTGTTCATTCAAAGTCATATGAACCCTGCACTAAAAAGTCATTTATTCTTTAGTTAAAGGAATAAAAAGATTGCTTCTGACCTTAAGAAAATACTCTTGTTTAAAAGATGCAAAGCAATAAGAGTTTGATCAAAGAATATACATGTGAATATATAGAAATTAACATATGTTATAGAACCACTGACTCCTTTAACCACAGAGAAAGATGCAAATATTTTCTCCAAGGGTTATTCTTAAAAAGCTCGGTCCATCTCTCTCTATATTTGTAGATATGTTATTGGGCACTATCTGTCAGACATGACCATGTGCTTTATGTATACAGCTTTACTTAATTAAAGACAGATAGACAGAAAAAGGGCAAAAAGAGACGACACGGTAACAACCAGCTGCCTTCTCCTTGCATTTGATTGATTCCTTGACAAGTCAATTCAGTTACTGAGTCAGCTGTTTCACCAGTTCTCTGCTCAGTTATTTTTAGGAACTGCATATTTTATGTCTTCTCTTCCTATTTTTTGGTACCTCATATATTAATACGTATATACACGCGCACACACCCTATGCTTCTATCAATCTAGATTACCTCTGTTTCTAATTCAATTCAGCAAAAAATTTATCCAGAGTAAGTCACTCTGCTAGAGGTAAAAAAAAAAAAAAAAAAAAAACAGATCCTGTCTTCAATGATTTTACAGACTCCTAAATCAATCGCACGATGCTACATTCCTTTCAGATGTGTGTCCTGAGTGTAGAAGAGAGTATTTTCTCTACGCTGGCTTCTGGAGGAAATAAACCTATGAATGAACATTTGTAGGAAAGTGGAATAATGTCTCATGGACAATAAAGAGAGAGGAAGGTGGCAAAGGTCTCCCTCTAAGGAGTCTGAGGCAGCTACCCAGGATTGACTGGTCTGAAACTAAGCTTGATTTGCTTTTTAAAATGATAAGGGTAAGAAGCTTTTTCAGGAGTTCTCCTTATATTCAATAAGTGGTACATGCCCATAAATAAACGCAGCATAAGATGCAATTAAACAAGAAGTAGAATAGAGGAAGGCTATGGCAAAGCAAATAATTAGTTCTGACTGTTGAAGGGAAAATGAATTTTTTTATTACTAGTAGCTTCACAAAAACAGTAACCTTTGAGCTGGGTCTTGGATAATCTGTCAGGTTTTACCTGTAAAAAGGAAGAGGAGGAGAGGAAGGAAAGCACATTCAGGCTCTGGGTACCCTTAGGGTTTCTGTGCCAGATCTGATCTCATTGTACCAGGTCTTTGTGGGCAATTACACAAACTCATATAACCTTAGACCCTACCACTTTTCCCATGTTAATTAACATTAAATTAAACTGTGACTAATAGAAACACAAAATAATTGAGGCTTTTAAGAATACATTTCTCTCACACAAACACTCATAAGGCAGCTGTGCTCACAAATGTTCAAGCATCTGCACTCAGAGATCGCTCTCTTTTTGATCTGTCAAGGTGAGTCCCCAGTTCTATTTGTTTAAAATGATTGTCATCACATCTGCATACAAGACAACAGGATGGAGGAAAAAGAAGAGGAGAACAAATGACAGGCCATCAATATGCTAAGCGCTTCAGTCTGGACACTTCCACTCAACTTGGGCTTCAAGGTAAATGTTTTTTTTTTTTTTTTTCTTTTTAAAGTGAAGTTCCACACATGTCCACCACCAAAGTACAAAGTAATCTTTATTCTGGTTGTCTTGTCACTTCAATGAAAACATCTGTCATCACAGAAAAAGGGACAGGTTGTTTCTAGAGAATAGTGCGGCCTCCTACGTGGTCCCTAAAGTTCATTTCTCGACTTCCAGTCTAGAATTTTCAAGGCATTCAACTCTGATTTTTCTCCCTTGGACCTCTTCCCTACAGCCTTTGCAGCCACATAGGTTTTGTTCCTCAGGTATGTCCCCTCTGTCTCAGAATCCTTGTTTCTCTCTTTCACCTACCTGAAATCCTCTTTCCTCAGATACCCTCATGACTTCCTCACTCTTCAGATATTTGCTCTGAGAGGATTTCTCTAACAAGAATTGTAAAATAACAACCTCAAATCCCCTGTATAATTTTAGCTGCCTTAGATACTGTACATATTCCTTTAACTATTGATGTTTTAAATCCTGCTACTATAACATAAGGTCAATGACAGCAGGAGATTTGTCTAGAGAAGAATGGGCTCATAATCAATAAATAGTTTTTGAAATCATATATCAACAATGTTGGTCTTCATTGTTAAAACACTTCAGGTTCTCCAATGCATGTCCCCAAACCAAATTAATCAGTGGCCTCACAGATGTCCATCCCTCTTACCTAATAATATATTCCCTATTCTGTATTTGATATCAGATAAATAGTTTTTGAAATCATATATCAACAATGTATAAATTCTCCACTTTTATCAAATATCAGTGGACCCATGATGATGACTCCATCTCCATCATACTCTCCATCATTTCATTTCTCAAGTCTTGCCAATTGTTACTCCATTGTATCTCCAGATCTTTGTACTTTCATTCATTCCCATAACAGTTATACCAGTTAAGACTATTCATCCCTCAACTCTGCAATAGGCTTTTTCTGTCAAAAAAAAAAAATGAACTAACTAAATGAAAATGTTTCTAGCTGGTGTTGCCTGTTTTAATCTCTCATGCCTAAAGTCTACCTTTCTTTCTGATTATGCAATGTTCTTCCTAAAGTGAAATTCACATCATGTCATTTTTTCATTATTTCTACTAGACCCTAAAAGAAGATATCAAGACTCCTTAAACTTTGGGGATTTAATGATTATATTAATATGTGTATTTTTTGAAGTTAATTACCTAAAACCAGACAAGCAATTTTCTCCTTAAGCTAATAAAATACAGCTGTAAATTTCTTGTATCTATACTATACTCCCAATATAGTCAATTTCTCCCCTTCTGTGTGACAAAGTTTGACTGCATTGGTCTAGATGTTGTTCTTCAAAATCTTAAATACTTGTGAAACTTGGAGCATTGCATCAACTCCAAGTTTAGATTTTAATCTTAATTCACATAGCCACACCATATAAATGAGGTCTTCCTAGTATATTCAAAATTCCCAGCTCATTCTCCTCTATCCTATTAGAATTTTCAACTACAGGTAATAGAAAACCTGCTCAACCTATCCATAAGTAGATGGTAGTTTTATAGTTTGATAGTCTGAAGCTAAAGGATAAGAAAAGCCCTATCCAAAACTCAGGGATCTGGGGGTGGAAAAAAGATGAAATGCTTGATAGAAGGATGACTTAATGGATGAAACTTCAAATATCTATTATATTCATTAAATCTGATTGGTTGTCTGACATATCCAGTTTCTTTTTTTCTTTTTTATAGTATTCTTCTTGCACGAGTTTAATCATTCTCCCACTCCTCCCAGTGGGGGAATATGTTTTTGCTTATCTTTCTGATGTTTGAAGGTTGGTCTCTAAACCATTTCTATTTTATTTATCCACAGCATATAAAATAGTGAAGAGCACTTAATAAGAATTACCTTATTAAAGTTTGTTCACTGAATTTAAACAAACTTTTAGAGTTGTTCAATATTTTTCATATTATTTTTTACACATTTACCCATTTGTTTATCAGAAAAAATCTTCAAGAAAAATGGCTCTGGTGTGCTTATTTTGCAAACTCGGGGTACAGAAGTATCTTTTTAATACATCAAATGCATAACATAAACAACTCTAAAACTTGGGATTTCCAAATACACTTTTGATTTTAAATCTCAAATTCTGTGGTGCCACCGTATGATTAATCATAGTGAATGAGACTTTTTCTTAAAAATACCAGGAACTGGGGAAGAGATTCAACTGATTCTGAGTACCTTCTCTGAAATTCTTTCCAGTTGTGACCTTAAGAGAGTTACTTAACTCTTCCAAGTTCAGCACCCTCATTCTGGATCCACCTTTAAAATGTGTTTGGAGAAATAAAAAAGATAAGTCACACTTGGCACTATTCCCGGAACATAGACAGTGGTCTTTCCAGGCTTTCAATCAGCAAAAAGTTTCCCACCATTACTGTGTCAACCGCACTGCTAGTTCTATCAGAATATCCCTTTGATGATTACTGCAGGACACAGATTATATACCAGTAGTCAGCCTCATGTAATTTCTGCAAGCAAAAATAAAATTATGTTGGTCTTTGTTTTACTACAGCTAAGCATGATTGTTCGATTTTTTTCAATATGCTTTCCTGTCCTGACTCTCCTCAACCAAATTGTGAAATCTGAGATTCTGATTGTTTTAAATTTTGTTGTTGTCTATTGTTAACAAGAAGCAATGCCTTCAAACTACTTTGAATTTACCTAAAAAAGGAAACTATTCTAAAACAATGTGTTCAGATAATTTCAATAGGTTGTACCTTTTGCCATCATAAATGTATCAGTCACTATTTCATGTTAAATGTTGGGTTTTTCCTTTGCATGTGTTGCTTCTAGCAAGAAAATTGTTCCCTTAGATTTTCATATTGATTCTATTCTATTGTCTCTGTTGGAAGAACTTCCTAATCACCCTGCATATCTCACTCTTTCTGACTCCCTTCCATATACTGCTTCCGTTTTCAACAATACATTTCATTTTACCTGATTGATTGTTTATATTCCTTTATACTCTACCCTCTCACATTCCTATTAGATATTAGTTTTGAGAGTACTTAGAAAACACATGCTATGTACATTTCTCTGTCCCCCATGGCTTGAATAGCTCTTGACACATGGTACATTTTCAGTACATTTTTTTTAGTTTAGGTAAATTGTCTCTGAAATGGTTCACCTCTAATTCCACATTACATCTCTCATTATATAACACTTATATCTCTTACTCTTAATGTGTAACATAAATTGTTTAGCTTAAGAAACTAAATTTTATCCAGCAGATGTAAGAATGCTTTCTGTGTCTGATCATTGCATGGTAAATTATATAATCATTAAACCAATATTCTGCTGTGTTTGTTGTGTGTTTGTGTATTCATTTATAAATGATTTTTTCCAAACTCATTACCCAGTAAGCAAAGTTCAGTTAAAAGTACTTCAAGTCTTTATAACAAAACCCATAGTAACCAGGTATATACATTGTCATACAGCTGTTATCAAATCATAAATTGACTTTGTTCTTTTTAAACCTCTTTTGTGAATAACTTATAATCAATTCTTAGAAATTTACTATACAAATGTCCCTTTTGTTTGTTTTTGACCACTGGTATTTTTGTGTTTCCCACTGAATTTAATCTGAACAGAAAAATATTATTATAATAACTTATATTATGAGATATTAATAACGTTTTATGAATATATTTGGGAGATTCCCAAAAAATAAACTTCAGATTAGAAAACTCCAAGGAAAGTAACATGAAACAAAAACAGGACAAATGGATATTTCCCCTAGAAAATTCAAATAGTGTACAACAAATTTTATATAAAAAAATATAACTTATGTAGACAAGCAAGATGACTTGACTGAAATGATCAGTAAACTGAAGAAGAGAAAATTTTGCTTTTGATTGAAATAGCTATTCTACAGGGTAATCATTAAATACAATAGTTGAACAAAGGAATAAACTAAAGATGTGATAAAAAGAACATTGAAAATGTAGAAGTTAATTATCATTAAAGTATCATTAATTTAATTTAATGTAAAAGTTAATTTAGTTTCTTCCTAACATTATTGTTAGGGACATTTGATATTATTGCAAATGAAAGATATCTAATATCTAAGGTGATCAACAGGAAAAATATCCCAATACTTTGTTTTTAAAAATTACTTAATAAAATCCTAATTTGAGGTTGGCATAATACTTGGCACAGTATTTTATAACATCCATTCACTTCTGGTAAATATTTTTGTAGAATTTATTTACCTAGAGTCTATATTCTGCCTTAGCAAACCAATAATTTGTACTCAGAAGAACTTTAACCCCCCCCCAAAAAAAACCTTTATTCATCTCATTATTAAAAAATAGATTGCAAAGGAGAAATCCCCAAATATTGTTATTTGATTTTGATCTGGATTGTCACCCAGAATCTCACATGTTGAAGCTTTGGTCCTCAATACAGCCATGTTCAGAGGTAGGGCCTTTGGGAAATGGTTGGATCATGAGGGGTCTTACTTCATCAGTGAACTGATCCTGGGATGGCTGAATGAACTACTGAGAAGTGGTGGCAACTCTAAGCAGGTGGGGCATGCCTGTAGGAAGTAGATTGCTGAAGGCATGCCTGGGGATACTGTATACCTTCTCCCTCATCCCTGGCCCCTTCCTCTCTCCCTCTCCCTGTTTCCCAGCTTCCATGAGCTTAAGAGCTTCCCGGAGCCTTGCCTTTCCAACCATGATGTTCAGTCTCAGTTGAGGCTCAGAGCAAAGGAGCAGCCAACCACGAATTGAAACTTCTGAAACCTTGAACCAAAGCAAAACTTTCTTCCTTCAAGTTGTTCTTGTCAGGTTTTTTGGTCACAGCATCAAAAAGCTGGGTAACACAATGATAAATCTTAATTCTCTATATAAATCAATTGAAAATTAGGATTATTTCACTGAAGAAGTATTAGCATTAGAGTGACAGCTACCTCACAGCTGTATTTCACATCCCCCCCCACACACAACAACAAAAAAAGATATTCTGTATCACTGAGGTAAAGCTGAAAAAGAGCTGTCTTGAGAAGAAAAAAGGGTTTCATAGATAATGTCAAGATGCAAAAGTTCTCTCCATGCTATGGATTTCCTTCCTTCCCTTATTTCCGCCCAGGGAATCCAAAAACCAGAGCAAACTTTACTTGAGGCCCATCTAAACTAGTAAGTATCAAAACAAGCAGCTTTAATTCCCATTGAAAACAAGCTGGTATACAAATAAATACACATATAGGAGTCCCATATCCTGGTTCCCCAAAAGTCTGTGGCTTTGAACACTGTGGTGTGTTTTTCTTCCTTAGTCAGGATTATTTAATTTCACAAATAAATTTTCTATTTGTTTATTTCACTCCCCATAAATGACATAAAGTTGGAGGCAATTGTTTTTTTCCTCACATTTCATATCAAAGCAAATATTTTGATGTGGAAATCAACCACTGTAACACTATTAACAATGTAGCCTATTATGTGCATAATACTAGAAAACATAAAAATGACAATAACATCAGTAGGCTTGAATTTACAAAGCAATTTGTACTTCTATGTTTATTAATATTCCTAATATTTTAGCCATCCTGAATTTCAAACTGTTGCTTATGTATTTGTCAGTGTTTACACTACACATGTCCTGTAGTCAAGTGTTTAAAACTGCAAATATGTTCAAATTGACACCTAGTAAGTATGAGAATAAACAAATTAAGTTTTTCTTCACTACAAAAATAACCATGAATGTCATCTATGTGGCATTTTCCTGGGTGATAGTCCCCTACACTTATATATCAGTTAACAACCCTTTCCTGATTGTGACAAAAAAAAAAAAAGGCTAAATAACACTTAAAATGAGGTACTTTAATGTCATGCATCAAAGAATTTAAAAATGTATAAAAATAAAGCAATCATTTTTATGAATTTAGTTTTTGAAAGAAAATGAGATGTTCAGGCAGAGTGTGATGGCACACACTTGTAATCCCAGCAGCTTGGGAGGCTGAGGCAGGAGTATCACAAGTTCATAATCAGTCTAGGCATCTTATCAAGGCTCAAAGCAACTTAATGAGACCTTGTCTCAAAATTTTGAAAATTTCAAAAAAGAAAAAGAAAATGAGATGTTCAGGATCATTATAATAATCAACTTCTAAAGCGTGTGATTTATGTATTTAATTTTTCTTTAAATTTGCAATTCAAAGGAAAAAATGCAAACTGATAGGTTCAGATCTAAATTTATTTTGCAAGTTTATTTTAATAGAGTAATGCTAACCCATTTTTAATGATTAAATACAAGTTTACATGGGAAGAAAAATAAAAGCCATAACACTCTAAACTTGTAATTTAAAAGTTTAACTCATAACTTCCAGTTTCCAATTGGGCATGTAAGTAAACTGGAGATTGTCACTCCAATTCTCCCAGTGAAACAAAGCTGACCAAGCCAAAATAAACAACTGTCCTCTTAGAGTGATCAAAGAAGTGAATCCACAGGACAATCTGTTGCTCCCAAAATTGAGACATGGACACACTGAGAGACAGAATCATACTTTAATGGAGTAGAAGCCAAGAAGCAGAATCTCCCTGGGAACCAGTATACAGTAGAAAAATATGAACTGTAACTGATGAACCACTGAAGGTACAGTGTGGACAAACTAAAAACTCCTAGGAAATCCAGCCTTAAATGGTTTCCTACACTTTCCTAAATTTTCCCTTTATGATCCCTACCAAATTCTAGAAGTGAAAAATCTAAGGGGAAAACAAAAGTCTCATGCTTCCAGCAAGGACAAGGAATAAGTAACCATTCTGAAATAAGCACACTGTTCTTAACACGCCGGCCCTCAAGAGAAACCAAGATACCAAAAGGCCTTAGCTCCTGGGGTTTAACCAGAGCCTAATCAACCTGCATAAAGGGAAACATACCACTCCAGGCTTCTTACCCTTCCTGTTTCCTTCCTGTGAAGGGGAAGCAAAACTAAACAAGAGAAAAAGAAAACTGAGAAGCCCTTCTATGAAGGTCACAGCCTTGGAACGCAGGTTCACTGATTGACTGAGACCTAATATAGAACTTTAGATCATTTCTCCTCCTGCTACACGGAACTATTGTATCAATGTCCAGTGTCCTGTATAATAACGAAAAATACAAGCTATAGAATTACACATCTCAGAAGGCAGAGATACTAGAGGAAATTTTAACTTATGACACTGACAGATTTGGTTAACAGTTGATAACATATGACCTTCTGCCAATAAGCTTCAACCTCACAGTAAAAGCATTTTTACTACAGGTCCTTTTGCCTAATCCAGCATTAGTCCAACTTTTACCATTAAAAAAAATTACAAGGAAATCTGAAGACAAAAATCATAGGCTCAGGGGGATGGGGCTGGGGCTCAGTGGTAGCGCACTTGTGGCACTTGGCTGGCATGGGTTCAATCCTCAGCACCACATATGAATAAACAAAATAAAGGTCTATCAGCAATTTAAAAAAACCATAGGCTCTGGACAAAGCATGCAAAATCTAAAGTTGGAGATGTTGGAATTAGCAGGGAATTTAAGGAAACTATGATTAAGATGCTGACATCACTAATGCAAGCAGACAATATGAAAGAACAGATAGGTAATCTACGAAAGAATCAAAAAGAATACGGAAATTCTAGATCATAAATTCAAACTCCTTCATGGTGGGTGAGGAGATGGGGAAAGAATGCTAGAAATCTAAAGCACTGGAAGAGAAATGGAAAGAGCTTCTGATGGGCTCATCAGCATAGGACACCCAAGAGGGAGGAATCCATGATATTAAAGACATGTCAATAGAAAGTTCTGTGAAAGGCAAAAAGAAAAAAGAATTAAAAAAGACACAACAAAATAAATAATTGTGTTCACTAAAGAGAACCTTATACACTGTTGGTAGCAGTGTAAATTATTATGGTCATTATGGAAAAGAGTATGGAGTTTCTGCAGAAAACTAAAAGAAGAATTAATGCAACATCCAGGAATCCCACCAATGAGCATATATACAAAGCAAATAAAATTAGTATGTCAAAGAATAACTTCATTCCCATGTTTCTTACAACACTATTCACAATAACCAAGATTAAAATCAGGGCTAGAGCTCAGTGAATAGAGTGCTTGACTAGCATGCACAAGGCCCTGTGTTCTATCTCCAGCACCACACACACACACACACACACACACACACACACACACATTAAAATCAGTTTAAGTTGTCCATCAATGGATGAATGGATAAGGGAAATGTGGCATATAGATACAATATAATGCTATTCACTAAAATAGAACAAAATCCATTATGATATTATGTATGAACCTGGAGAACATTATATTAAGTGAAAAAAGCCAGACACAGAAAGACAAATATTGTATGATCTCATTCATATATGAAATCTGAAAAGTTGATCTCACCTAAGTAGAGAGTAAAATGGTATTTAGCAGAGGCTTGGAGATAAGAAGTGGGAGAAGGATGGGAGAATATTGTTCAAACATGTACAATTACAGTAAAGGAGAATTTTTTAAAGTGTCAAAAATAGGCAAGTATGTAGAAAAACTAGATAAGTGATTGCCTTGATACCAGAACTAGAAGGGAAGGAATATTATTGGGCAGGGGTTTAGGGGTGATAGAGAATGACTACTAATTGTTTTTGGAGTTGCTTTTTGGTGATTAAAATATTCTAAAATTGATTGTTGATGTTTCACAACTCTGTGACCATGCCATACACTATTGGATGGTACACTTTAAATGGATGAACTGTATGATATTTAAAATACATCTTAATAAAGCTGCTTAAAAGAAAAATATAAATTCCATTCTCTACCCCTTCAAATGAGATCTCTTAAATTTGAGATTAAAAAATGAAACAAAAAGTAAATTTACAAATTAGTTTCTTCAAGTACCTATACCTTAATATTTTACTATTTTCCCCAATGAATGGTAAATTTTCCAATATTCCTCACTAATGAAAAGCCATTTATATTACCACAGATATACTATTACATCACAATTACTTTTTCTTTTCTAATTACATTCTAGAATGTGGAATGAAATCTTTGTATGTCATAATTATTATACTAATGTCTTAGGTACTACTGGCTGCTATGATAAAATGCCCTGGATCTCATACACAACAGTTTCGTTTTGTTTTTCCCCATTTTGGAAACTGGAATATCTAAGATCAAGGGACCAGCTAATTTAGTGTCTGGTGAGAGTTCTTCACCTCAGACATCACCTTCTGCATGTCCTCACATAAATGAAGATTCTCTCAGACCTCTTTTACAAAGGCACTAATCCCGTTTCTGAGGAGTAGGGTCCTCAGGACCTACTTACCCGCTAGTCCTCACCATGAGATAAAGAGGTGGAACCTGCTGGCATCTCTAAGAGCTGGCTATGCTCTGACTTCATGAATGAACTAATACATTCTTGCGATTAACAGTTTAATGGGTTATCTTGAGAGTGGGTCTACTATGAAAGCCAATTTGACGAAGATTGATATGTACTCCCTGTTTCTCTCCAAGTTATTTCCTGATATACCTCCACATTCTGACAAGAGCAGGCCGTCAGCAGGTGTGATCTCTTGACCTTAGACCAGAATTCTGTGCCAAAATAAACTTCATTTCTTGAGGACTTACACAGTCTTGTGGTTAATAGCAACAATAAATAGACTAATACACCTTACAAACTAAAACTTCATCCAAAGATCTCTATAGGAAATGATAGGCACTCTTAAAGGAGATTATATTTTCCTTCTGTAAGTCAATATTTTTAAAATCCAGAGCACCCACAATCATCTATAATGACCTATAATCCAGGTCATTGAGTCCATGCTTGGGACATAATGGTTTAAACACTGGTACCGAGAGATTTACTGTTACCTCTGAAAAAATGTATTTTATAAAATTTTAGTCATTATCTAGTTGTTTTGTTTTCACTTATTTCTGGGACAAGGATCAACTTGTTTTAATTTTCTGATCAATTGGAATCCAGAAAAAGCTGTCAAGAAGGTAACATGAATCTTTATTTCAGGTTAATAAAGAAAGATTTTAAAATCACTATTACAATTCAAGTTTTGGGGGGAAAAAGTTAACTGAGCATATACTATGTTCCAACTGTTATTCCCAGTGCTGAAATGGAGAATAAGAAAATTTTCAGAAGAAATTTGGCAAAAGACAAATTATTTGGCTCTTTTTAATTTCTAGGTAGGTGACAGTAAATATTTTATTATAAATTTGTATTTGAAATATATTATTTTACACAGATGTTAACCAATTCAAAAATCATTACTCTCACCATGATTTTGATAGCTTTGTACCACTGACATTTTATTTGCTTGCTTACATTTTATATATATATATATGGTTTCAATTTCTAGCTAATCCACTGAACTGAAGATTCTTGTTATTTTGGTAAACTTCTCTGAGTTTTAATTTTTTATCTAAAATAAATGTGTTAATATTAAATATCTTACCATCTTTCTTTGAATAAAGTTCATGTGAAATGCTTACAAAGTACTTAACTTTTTTAATCCTTTCTTTTACATTTTCCTTCATATCATAATTTTCTCCCACTGTAAAATAATAATTTTTAAATATTAAGAATGACATTTAATAGTTATTTTTCAATGAATTCCACAGAATAGTTGTGGCTTTATATCACTTTTAAAATATTGGAATAACTTTTTCTTACTTTTTTCTGCTCTTAGGAGTTATGTATGTGTGTCAGTCTTTCCCTGAATTTTATCATAGTTTTTTCTCGGTAAAAATGTCTACAATTCCTAAAAATATCGTTGAAGTATACTTTTATTTCATATTTCTCCTTCATAAAACTTTACTTTCACAGAGATTTAGATTTTAGAGACACTGGACCAATATGGGTCAATATAGATTTAAGAGCAGGCTATAGAATCTATTACATAAATTCAAATTCTGACTCCAATTCTTATGTGACCTTAGACAAGCTACTTATTATAAGACTTAGTTCCTCATCTGCAAAATTAGGACATTATTACTTACCCTGAAAAGATATTATAAGCACTAAATAAGACATTATATAAGAAACTTGGAATGATGCCTATTAGGTCTCAGGGTTCAAAAGAACATAGGACATTACAATAAATTATGTATTAAAAAATAAAACACAAGGGAATGCATAGTAACAATAATGAATTTTGTACACTTTTTCCTCTAGAAATAAGTTTTCTAATCTTGGGTTTTCAGCCTACTGACTATTATGCAGCAAAACAGGTGAATTAGAATATCAAAATACAGAATTAAAACTATTTCTCTCTGATTAGATTTAATTGCATCCTTTCCTCTTATTCTGTGCCCTTTCCTATTTTCACATATGATAATTATTAATGTAGAAACACAAAAACATTAAAAACAATTTGACAAAGACATACAGTGCAAAAGCCCTTGTAAAGGCCTTGTAATTTCCAAGTAAAAGAAATACACACTCAATAACTATCATTTTATCCTAAATACACAGGCTAAAGTGTATTTTCAATTAAATTCAACTTTTTTTTTCTCGATGAGAAACCATTAAAACTACTTTTAAATTTAATTGCAGTTAGTTATATTCTGAAACTAATAATTAGAAACTATTTTTTAAACTGAAACCCTTTGTAGTTCCAAGCATATCATCCTATATAGTAGCATTATTCAATCCATAGTTCAGAAAAGCAAAACCACAAAATTAATCAGTGCATTTTTGTTTTTCCTTCTCTGTAGTGCCCTTTTGTAGCTTTCAATTATAAAGAGAAAATTATGAAAATAAAATAAAAGCCCAAGTCACCCTAGAAAGCAATGATCTGAAAAACAGAGTCAAAGGACTGAAATCATTTTAATAAACTTCATAAATGTTGAGAATAAAATAGAAGACAGCAGAATGAAATCATAGCCCAGCCCTCTGAGATCTGGGCAGCAAATTTACCATGCTACTCCACAAGTCATTTAATATTTTCATTAAAATGGAAAAACTTAACAGGAGTTTCAATTATGTCCATTATGCTCAGGAGACCAACTTTTGAAACTAGGCCAACAGATCCTGACTAACTGATAAAAGCTAAGTGGTTTTTTATTTTAATTGTACAGTATTAAAGCCAGGAAGAAATACTTAAATAAATTTAAACTGATCAGGCTCTATTTCACTGAGTCCCTATATTTTCATATTCTGGTACTCACTATGAATTAATATAGAAATTCCTGTGCAGGAAATACAAAGTTTAACTTAAAATAAGAGCCAGAGAAAGAAGTGTAAGCCTAACAATGAAACAGATGAATATACTGCATACAGTTCATTAAATTAGGACACAAAAATAAGTAATAATTCTTTATGATACATCATCAAAGTATGGTAGAAGACAGCATGTGTAACTTGACAATTGACAATTTACTAAATTAATGACATGATGATGGAATTTGTCTCTTTCATATGAACGCATAATTTCCTGACACTAATAAGTATTATTCATGTATAAAACATAATTCCTGAAGTAATACAGACATACATATTCTTCTTGAAGGCTATAGCAAATGACTTTTCTCCTTCCCAGATAGTATCTCTTGTGTAGTTCTTTCAGGGAACCATGTCCCAATTTTCCTCTGTAAAAACATTCAATTTGATTCAATTTATCTGCTGGAATTCACTTATCAAGTGAATCCACGACTATTTTCTGGGCCACAGTTACTGATCTATTGGTGTCTATTTACCCAGTCAGAACCAAAAGTACAGCATGAGTTTTTTGTTGTAGATTTTGGGAAAGAAAAAAGTTATATTTGTCTTTGGATTAAAATCGGAGAGGATGAAGAATGCTACAAGTGCTGCTGTCATCTTGTCACCATACAAAGCCAGAGGCTAGAGTCATACACAGGAAAAAGGAGCCAAGTTATAAAGAGATGCCCAAACTTGATATCTCTGCTTATTTCTGTAGACAGCTGCCTGAAGTCAGCCCTACCTACAAAATTCACACTGATTAAGCAACTTCAGCCTGAGTTTTTTATCGCCTCCTCTTCCCCAATTTTTAAAATATTTATTCAAAAGTATAGATTATTAAGTGACCACAAATAAGAACAGGTTCTATAAGTGACTCCTGTAAATTATTTATTTTATGCATTCATTATTATATTTATTATATATCCATTAGGAATCTGGCAATATAGCAAATGCTAAATATTTTAAATTTATTCATAATGATTTTATTCCTCATTTAGTTTTTCACTTCCCAATATACCAAGGCTTATTAAAACAAAAATGTTCTTACTTGATGTAATTTGAAGTCTATAATATAAAAATAATTGTAGCATCAAGATGAAGTTATATGTGCTAGTCAGGAGTCAAGCAAATATATATCATTGGAACAAGTCTTGCTCAATAGCCAAGTTTAATAGACTGACATCACATGAAATTTCACCTATCTAAAATGTCTCAATACATTGAACCTATTTTTAGAAACTTACATCACAATCTTAATACTGAGTTAATTCCTTTTACAAATTACTGATCACTTGTATATAATCCTTTTTAAAAGAAAAAAGTCATAGCATTTTATGCTACAAGAAAAAAAAATTTTTGAGAAGCATAGGTCTGGGATAATACCTGATTTTATTTCTTCTAACTCTAACAGTTCTAGATAGTATGAACTTGGTCCATTCCCTGCCCTTTTACAGATTCAGGCTTCCCATTTGTTATGTGAAGAAAACAATGCAAACCTTTCTTGTGTGCCATTTGATAAGGCTGCAAATTATAGGGACTTTGAAGCATGAAGCACATGATCTGACATCCAATATTCGACAGTCGCCAGTTTTAAAAATTATTATGAAAGTAAAGTAGTATAAGAATACATTAATCTGGAATTTGGGAGAAAAGAGAATAGAGATATCTAAATGGAAAATAATAAGGTTTAATTTTAATTTTTCATAGTTTCAATTATCTTTCAATAATTTTGCACTTGGCTTCTTTATTTTTTCTTTAATGATACACAGAGTTAACAATTTAGTGCAGCTTATCAAATAATAATTTAGAACTATTCACAAAATTGAGATAATGCAGCTCTACAAAAAAAGAAATCAATTCATAACAGTTTGTTTTCTTTAATTTTGCCTCTTTATTATGTGATCTGGTTAAACATAGCATAAAAGAAACATTATATTACCTGAAAAGTCAGAAATATAAAAGGATAGTTTTGTTTTTTTTTAAATAGAGAAAGAGAGAGAGAGAGAGAGAGAATTTTTATTATTTATTTTTTAGTTTTGGGCGGACACAACTTCTTTATTTGTATGTGCTGCTGAGGATAGAACCATGCCAGACGAGCACGCTACCTCTTGAGCCACATCCCCAGCCCAAAAAGGATAGTTTTCAAACTCATTATATGATGGAGAAGTCAGGAGAAAAATTGAGCGGCAAAGGACTTCAAAAAATGTAGTAGTTTTGAATAAAATGTCTTTTTTTCAAAAGGCTGTTAAATGGTTTTAACTAGTTTGTGCTTTCTTTAAAACAGATTTAAAAAAATATTTCAAGGGATACAACAGCATGTGTGCATCCTAAGGAACTTTCATAGACTCCAGTATTTGAGTCTTTGCTTTTTAAAATATGCTGTTAACGTTTAACTAAAGAGATATTGAAAAAAATCACATAAGTGGCTTTCACATATATACAAAGCCTTTTAAGTTATTTAATGTGCACAACTTTTTTCTAATTCTTATCTGTAAGTGAGTCATTATATATAAACTTACATTGTAAGTACATTTTAGTTCATTTACTAAGATTATATTTTGATGTTCTATTTTAAGAGACTTAAAACTATGTTTTCTTCTCAGTTGCATCCATGAATTACAATATTTTCAGGTCATCTTGTTTGTAAAATCCAGCTCTCATGTTATTTTCAATGCCTTCTCTGAATTAAAAGCCAACAAACTAACACAAGTGTTAGGTCCTCATCCTTCCCTTCCCCTCCCCTTTCATGGTCACTGTGGATGGGGACTTTTCACCTGGCTGAGGAGACTCAAAATGGCCAATCAGAAGCTGACCTGGCAACAGACCCCAGCCACCAGCAGAAGAAACTGCCCTGTCAGTTCCATCAGCCCTGACCAACCTGTGACAGACAGGATCCCCTAAACTCTGCTTGGCCAACCTGCTGTCAATACCTGCAATTTAGATGGCTTAGGCCCTCCTGCCTCCAGTGTCCCTTATTAGCATTGTTCATGCTTTTCCCACCCTTGACTTCCCCAGAACACCCTCCCAATAAACCTTCTTTTGGTGCCTCATTCTTGTTCCATGGTTCCTGATCTCGTGCCCCTTTCTGCTTTACGAAAAGTAAAACCTATTATACAATGGCACTTGAACTTGGATTCTTTAAGATTTACAGAGTTGTTTCCTTGACTCCATGGGTCACACCCAGAAGAAGGTTCAGTATTCAAATTTAAGAGGGCTAAGTAATCTTTAATCTGCTCAGGGCTATTCCAATGAAGGACATAGGTATGGTGAAGTACTTATAAGGCTGGACCCAAGACACTACAAATATTGTTTTCCCCTGTCCTCACTGCCACACACACACACACCAGCCTCCTGTAGAATTTAATATTAAACAGTAACAAAATTTAAGCACAATAAAATCTTTAAGGAGTCCTGATTCTCCTACCATGACCTATTCATTTTTTAAAATATGAAACACACATACAGCGGTAATTTATCCAAGGCCTAATCTGCTAGATGGTGTCTGATAATCAGCCCTAGTTCCTGGAAGTGCCTGAGTTGTAGCTACAACTGCGAGCAAAAAGCCTTGAAGGTAAAGGACAAGATTGGTTCATCCTGGCTGGGGCTCCCTCTAAGTCAGACTCAGAAAGGACCAAGAGTAGGAATTTAGCAGCAGGAGGAGTTTAAAGGTCTGGCAGAGGAGCTGGTCTTAGACATTAGAGGTGGAATCAAAACACTGCAGCTCAGTGTTCATGAGACAAACAAGCATTGGGCACCAACATTGCAGAAGCCAGACTGGACTCATATTCAATGTGAAAACCAGGCAGTCTAATATATTTCCAATTAGGTTAAAGAAATAGAGCTAATTCTACTGGATACAGCCTTTTTATCAGAAGATGATAAAGCAAGACTTTTAGCACAGCAAGAAAATTTTGCTTCTCGTGTATTTCTCGGCCCCAATGTGTTTGTAGTAAATTAGAAAACTCTTCAATGAATATTCAGGCAATAAAAATAAACGTTATCATTCAAAATTATATTCAGTTCAAGTACATTCTTTAAAAATCATTGTCTAAATTTTTCAAGAAAGATAAATTTCCCTCTCTGAACTGATTACAATAGCACTGAAATTCTAAACTTGAATTTTCCTGAAAATGTGCACATTTTAACATAATTAACATATTCTAGCAAACTAACATGTACAATACCTTTTGAGAATCATCATCATGGTGACTAGTGTAATTATGCAACAATTTCTATGAAAATGATCTAAAACTGACTCTGTATTTTATATGCATTTGTACTTACATCTTCAATACAGGAATATATTCACATTTTTAATAGGGGAATGCACGCATATGTTAATTTATTATTAAATCAATGCCTAAGTATTGTATTAACAAACCATTAATAGTTACATTTTCTGAAGGTAGAAATGTGGAGGTCAGTCAAGTTCAACATTATGCTTGTGAAATGTATAATAGGCCAATATTCATTATAAATACGAGATATTTTAACTGAAGTATAATTTAAGACAACTCAAATCAAAGTTAATTCTAATTAGGATAAATATAAATAAATAATTATACAATGATTACCAAAAACCTGTGGGGTGTGTGTGTGTGTGTGTGTGTAGCAATATCAATTATTTTAGGTATCAAAATTTGATTTTTTAAAATTTGTTTCCAAAGCTAGTCTCTTCCACATTTCCTACAGTATAAGTTCTGAATCCTCACTGTGTATATAGTTCATTTTATTAAAAATGTTTCTTACATACAATATGCCTCCAATTGAAGCAATTATTAAAGGAAAAGACATAGAAAAGCAAATATGAGCTAACATCTTCCTGTGAATTAATAACTAAGTTTTAAAGACAAGTAACTGCCTGCTGAGCAGTTCTATTGAATTTATAGCTTTATAGAATATTAAATATTTGTATAACAAACATTTACAATTAGTTAAAACTGAATTTTAATTTTAATTTTTAAATATGCTCCAAATCAAAATATAATAAATTTTATTGCAATATCCAAGGCACATGGAGACATAACTACTTTGGGCTGCATGTACTGAAACACAGCTAGAGGAGATAGAACTTAACAACTGTTAATGAATGCGTATGGACACAAATGCCATTAGAATTGAATTTCAAATCTGCTTTCCTCATTCTGTGTTCAAACACCCTCTGCCTTTGTCCTCAGCTATGTTATACAAAAGCAAGGCTTTGCTGAATTTGCCCTTTGTAATTCACAACCAAAGCTATGAATAAGAAAAGGAGAAAAAATAATGAAAGCACAGTAAATGGGAAGTAAAATATGGCCAGAAATGATTTTTGTGTGTCTTTATGTAAGGCAAGTTGTTAGAATGTAAATGTATATACACACTGAAATTACTCTTCATCGTTGGCAGTGATGGACACAGACAGGCAATCTTTTTTTGGTGTGTGTGGTGGGGGTACTGAGGATTGAACTCAGGGGCAATCAACCACTGAGACACATCCCCAGCCCCCTTTTGTATTTTATTTAGAGACAGAGTCTCAACTAAGTTACTTAGCATCTTCCTTTTGTGGAGGCTGACTTTGAACTCTGATCCTCCTGTCTCAGCCTCCTGAGCCACTGGGATTACAGGCATGTAATTTTTATCACCTTTAATTCTGAACCAACTCCTAAATAATGTGATTTAAGCACACTTGTATCCTTGTTTCTTCATGATCCTGTTAAAGATATGACCATGATCCCTGGTAAACCTCATCTTGAGGATCCAAGTGCTATAATTTCATCCATCTAAAATCTTCCCCTGACTTTTTTTTCTTTTTTGCAAATATTTATTTCTTAGATTTAGGTGGACACAGTATCTTCATTTTACATTTATGTGGTGCTGAGGATCGAACCCAGTGCCTTGTGCATGCTAGGCGAGCACTCTACCACTGAGCCACAACTTCACCCCCCCTTCCCTTGACTTTTCTTACAGGCAAGAAATCAGTTCCATTGAATGAAGTCCTCAAGTCTCCTGTCTTCACTTAATATTTTGAATAATGATTAAAATACTTTTTCATTACCCATAGAAGGGAAAGGATTTCTACTCTACCCCCCAGGAGAGAAACTTACTTTCCTCCAACCTGCCTTATTTCTCCAAATAGAATGAGTAGAATGAATGAATTATTTTATTTACACCATAGAGAAAATAGCCAATTTTCCCATTCAGTGTTTTTGGACCCATGTCTTTTATTTTTTAAGAGGTGTGGGTCCTTACTGATGTCTCTTCTTTGAAGAGCTAACTCCAGAGAGAGAAAGAGTGCCCGGCAGAGAGTAGAGATGGGGTAGAAGGTGGCCATTCCCTAGCTGCTACCACTTTGATGGGCGTGGACAAGTTCTAAGTTTGGGATGAGGAAAGAGAGAGAGAGCATATTTTGTGCTTTGTTTCATGCTGTGACTCCTTTCCAGCTTTCCCGGATCTCCCCCTCCCTTACTCCAGAGACTAGTTTCCACGCACTCAGAACACTTATAACCTATATAGAACTGGGAGGCTCCAGGCTGCATGCTGAAAAAAAAAATCCCAACTCAGAAATGCCTATTCTCATTCCTGTAATATAAAGAACTGATATTAATTTTACTCAGGATAACAGCAGTTTTTTAATTAAAAAAATTTGAGGCTTTATTTCATCTCAGTAAGAAAACCCTCAGGGTAGAATTCAAGACATGAGAAAACTAAAGATTTCTTTCTCTTAAATTCCAGCTCATGCTAGTTTTTATCTACCTAGATAAATATATATTCACCAACCAGTGAGCTTCATAGACACAGGAGGCACAAAACAGTTTTGACTTCAATACGAAAACACAAACATACACAGAAAAACAACTGAAAAGACAAATGGTCCCACTCAACTAAATCTCCATACCCACATGTAAATACACTTATAAATGACCTCCATCTCCTTAAAGAAAGAAACCAATACAGAAATACAACATATGGTTTAAATGTGCTCAGTAGTGCACATGCCTTTGAGTTTCTCTAATAAGTAGATAGTGTTCTCTACTACCCTGTTTCATATGTTTTCTTGTGTGCATGCACACATGTTTAACAGAAAAATGGGAGAGGAAATGTATAGGCTGTCTCATCAGCCTTTAGAAGATGGCAGCAACTGCCTTCCTCTGTATCTCCACCCAGGACTGCAAATTGCAATGCATTGTATATATAGACACTTATTCATATCTTAGTATATTTTTAGTGAATTAGGGAACACAACTAGGTAAAATGTTATGGATATAAAGAAAGACCTACAGAGACATACCCGCAAAGCATGTGAAATTGAGAGAACTGTGTGATGCTGAAGGAAAGAGTTTGAGAAAGTATGAGCAAGTGAGAAATGGTTAGAACAAGAAGAAATGGGGTGTTAAACAGTAAGTCTGGCTAACAGAGCAAATTTGTAATTTTAATATTAATTATTATGGAATTAGGTTCTCGAGAATCTCACGGAATGATTAAACATGATTCCTTTACTTACATAAACATTACAATATTTAGGAAAATAGCAAATGTTCTTTTAGTATAACTATTTTAAGTCTCTTATGTTATTTAACTTTTAAACTATTTTATAGTATGATACTTGCATCATGTTCATTTTCCAAAACATTAATAATTTTTCAGTAGTTGTTTGTATTTATTGTAAGGAAAATTATTTAAAATACAGAAAAAATAACTGTTATTCCATCAATACTCTTTAAGAACTAATATTATATCTATTTTTAATGTGATTACCCAGACTTACCTCAATCAGAACATGTAATGGTGCCTTGCTCTTTTGTTGTTCATATGTCTTTCTTATCAGATCTAAACTCCCACCTTCTTTACACAATAAAAGGATTATATAAACTAAACTCTATTTTTATGACTATATATATATATATATATATATATATATATATATATATATATATGTCTTGTCTCACCATTTTGAGTTTAATAGGGTATGTGTAATTATGTATTGCATCTAAAACAGGTATTTTACTTTATTCAACTTTTCAGTCCCGAAAGCCATAATCTAAGGAAGTAGAAGATGCAGGTAATATGCAGGTAAGTTTAAAAATGAAAATCTGCCATTATGTTTTTGCCTTCTATAATGGAGAGAGGGAAGGATAACAAATTATTGCCTTAAAAGTACAAATCAAAGAGTGATTTACAGATAGCTAGAGTCCTTCCAGAGTATATAATGCTTTGCTCAGCAAATAAGTTGATTGCAAATGAATAATTTTTCAGGTGACATAACATTTGCAACTCAAGAAGACAACTCACATTTAAATTCTGAAGAAATCTATGATAAACAAGTCATTTTATCTGATATACAGTGACAGATGATTAAGACAGTGCATTATACTGTATTCAGAATTCTTTTTTTCAGGACTATCAATCCAGCCATAATGGTATGTTATAAAAACATGCACACTTGGACAATTCCTTTCATAACAATAGCGTCCCAAATGTCTCTGCAGATGTTTGGTGAAGATTGCCTTTGTGACGAGAATGGATGTTTAGATGCCTATAAGCATAAAAATCTAACATAAGAACAAGGAGAAATGTTCTAACATGAGAGTTGTTTGCTCTCTCAAGTAGTTTGGGACCTGAAGTTTCAATATGAACATTGAGTTTAATAAACTTTTGCATATTATATGAAATAATGTGAAGTATATTTCCATTTTTAACAGAGCAGCCTCTTTCCCAAGAAAGAAACTTTACTTAAGATTTTCAGAGGAAAAATATTAAGGATATATTATATGGGAAACAAGTTCAGATTCCACTTGGTTATTTAGCCACAGGATAGTAGGTGATGTCACCTGTAAACTTAATCAGCAGTGTAAAGAGCACCTAATGATACACAGACCTGTAGTTGGCCTAATAAAGCTGCTATTGATTTTAATGGACATTTCAATTACTAATAATCTTACCTCTCTTATTTTCCTTCTGTAGCATTATATGTGTTCACAACTGAGATAAGCTGTGTTCCCTGTTTTTAATGGAAACATATGGCATATCTAATATGTATCTATTATGTATAAGAAATATAAAGAGCTGATCTGAGGTACCTAGGCAGTAATGGAGTTGTTAATGACAATGGCAATTTTCCATTATCCAAATGTGTTTTTCTTACATCCATCTTAAAGTAACTGTTATTTACTATTTACATCTAAATTTTTTCCACTTTGATGTATTTCCTCATGGGGTTTATAAACACTCAATAATGTTGATAATGAGACTGATATTATCACCAATAGAAGCAATGCCTTCCAGATTAAAGAAAATTAAATTTTGATTATCAAGGAAAACACCATTTTGTGTTAAGAGTTCTTCAATTATATTATAAATGATCATATTGTTTTAATATAACAACACTGAATCAGAAAACAAGATTAATTATAAATTGAAATTAGTTTTTAATGAGCATTCTAAATGGTTTTAACAAAAGAAAACCATGTCAAATAAACCAATATAATGCATTTTTAGAAATTAGCAAGTCTTCAATAAGTTAATGAGAATCTGATGTCTCATTATTATTCATTTTTATTGACTTTGGTATTTGAAAATCCAGTGAAATATTTATATGAATCAGCCTAATTTTGATGGAGATGAAAACAACTGTATGTGACCAGTACCTTGCAAAGAGTTTCTATTGATAATACAGATTGGTACATTTGAAAGATACAGGACTTGTAATTGGTCTTCTTGGTAACCTGGAAATACTTATTAGTGAATAAATGTCCTGTGTCAGATATGGTTTTGCATATAGCTTATTATGAAGACATTCTATCTGCTTGCTGATGGAGTTTATAGCCTAGTGGGTGGGGCACACTATTTATCAAATTTAATCACATCCTCCTAAAAGTGAAAATAAACATTAAAATTAAAAAAATGGAGATTCTATTTCCATTATTTTACCTCATTTATAAAAGACATTGACAGGGGGTGAAGGTGTGTTTCTTAAGGGACTGCTGAAAGACTGAGATCTGAAAAACAGTTAGGAATTGAGTGGGTAAGAGGAAGGACAAGAGGGTAAATGTAAATGCCTAAAGCGGGCAAGCATCAGGAAGGAAAAGTGCATTATGGCAGAGCAAAGAGCCAAGAGAAGCCTGGCAAGCCAAGGCTAAGACAGGGAGTCAGGACAGTTCTTGCAAGCCCTTGGAGATCCAAGAGCTTTCTTTATGGGCAAGGTAGGTCTATAATGGGATGATTAGATTTGCATTTCAAAGTACAAAGCAAGGGGCTGGGATTGTGGCTCAGTGATAGAACACTTGCCTAACATGTATGAGGCCCTGGGTTCAATTCTCAACACCATATATAAATAAATAAAATAAAGGTCCATAGTGGGATGCAACACTGCAGAAAAGTAGATGAGACAAGGTTATTGAAGAAATAGCAATAATAAATTTAAGTTACATCACTCCTCTGAATGTTTTCCTCAAATATAAACTATAAAATAAAATTATAAAAAATATACTGTTGGATTGGCTGCTTCTAAGATCCCTTCCATTTCTAACATTCTATGAATCATATAAGGTGGAAATGAAACCTGCACTTAACGGGCAGGATACTGTACTGGTTGTAGAAAGTAAAGTACTAAAAGCTCAGGCAGCCATCTCTCCAGAGCAAATGGTCTCCTTGATTCTATTGCCACAGAGATATCTTAAATTAGAACTGAAAATATAATGAAGAGTTATTTCTATTTTCAGCCAAATTGTATGAGGCTTCCCCAAGGGAAAGATAAATAAGCCCTCTCTTAGGCCAGCTAAATAGTTATTTTAATGTTTTGGGGAATGATAAGAAAAAGTTCTGCAAATTGGAAAAAATAAAGATAAATAGAAAACTTCCAAGACTCCTTAAGAGCTATTTTGGGCTCTTTTCTCATTCCACTGTTGCCGTAGAGATCAGTGAACCCACTCCATGACTTTAAATATTAACTCTATTAATCTCAAATTTTTGCCTTCAATGTTAATCTATGCCTGTAATTTCAATCCCATATTTTCTACTACCTTCTAACCATAAATAAGCAAAAAATGATAAATAATAGATGAGGAAATTAAATATACTTCTAAATACATAATGATCCTCATGCACATTATAAAATTATTTGCTCTGTGGATAAAAATAAAATACTTCTACTATTTATAGATGTGGTGAAAGCAAAACTCAGAGGGAACTATATGAGACCTAAAGGATTAGTTTAGAAAAAAAGTAAAGCAAAAAATTAATAAATTGAAAAGGAGAACAGAAGAATAAATCCAACCAACACAGCAGAGAGAATAATAATTCTTTTTTTTTTTTTTGTGGTACTCAGTTTAACTTCAGGGCCTAATGCAAGCACTGTACTACTAAACGATACCCCCAGCACTTCTTATTTTAAGACAAAGTCTTGCTTTGTCCAGGCCAGTCTTGAACTTGTAGTTCTTCTGCCTCAGCTTCCCAAGTATCTAGGATCACAGGCATGTATCTACTCACTCAGTCAGTACTTAATATTCTAAGTGCATAAATTAATGAAAGGGGGGAAAAAAAAGAACCAAACTGACTAATGAAATTAGTAATTCCATGGTGAAAAAAACACTGACTAATAAACTGACTAATAAAATTAGTAATCCTCTGGTGAGAGAAGACAAACATAAATAACTTTGGGAATTGAAAAGAGGAATGTTTAACAGTAAGTTACAAATAGGGAATATCAACAATTTTACACCAAAAATATTTAAAGGTCGGGCCTCTGGGAGGTAATTAGGTTGGAGGGTAGTGTGCTGGTGAATAGAATTAGTTGCATTGCAAGAGACACAGGAGACTTGGAGGACCTCTCTCTCAGACACTGCCATGTGAGGGTGCAGTAAGAATGCAGCCATCTGCAAACTAGGGGAAGGCACTGACCAGACTCAAAATATCCTGGCAACTTGATCTTGGATTTCCCAGTCTCCAGAATGTGAAAAATAAAGTTTTACTTTCCAAAGCCACTCAGTTTTAGAGCAGCCCAAATTGAAAAAGACACAAAACTAAATTCAGCAAATTTCTTTTTAAAATAATGTTAGTTTAAAAAGTATTTCCATTGAAGTCAGGAATGAGGAAAATATGCCAGTGCTATTCAATAGTGTATTGTGAATTCTAGTTAGTGAATTATGCACAAAAATTAACAAAAAACACAAGAAAATCTGAATTGTCCTTATTTGCAAATAATATGATTTTTTAAAAAAAATGATATTACTAGTTTGCTAGATATAAATAAGATTAAATGTCCCAAATATTTTCTATATATATTTCAATTTATTAATTTTCACAGGAATTTAATTATCATTTTAATGTGGGTAAACTGAATGATATATGATGTGAAATTACAATTATAATGTACAAATTAGAAAAAAGTAAGTATATTCTTCAATAATAAAATGTAAATGAATTGTGTCTATGTGGCTGATGGTTAAAAATGTTTTGCTTGACAGCATCCTTTATCACATGTATATGTAATTAGAGTTTTAATTTTTAACTAATATGTATAAATTATTCAAATCCTAAATCAAGAGACTCAGAAAATATTTATGTTGTTATAACAACCGAGTTTATTTCTATTTTTCTCTATATATGTTAATTTAATCAATACAAGCCTTTTTTACTAAATAACATTATATAAAAAGATCTTAAATATGCATACCTATTACATAGTCCCAATCTCAGTATTCAAAACTCAGGAAAGCACCTATAACTATCGTAAAATAAAACTATTCACACAAAGGAATATCAACAAATTTTGAAAATAAATATAGCTAAATTGATTTATTAATTTATAACCAATGAATAAACATCTTCATCTCTCAAACAAAAACTAATCAATCTTTTATTCTGAGGAAATACTGCTATAGGCTATAAGTATTTAATTGCATTTTCCATCTATTTTTCTGAGAAAGTGTTGTGAAGACCGTACACTGCTGTCAATGTTTTATGCAGCATTGATACAGGAACTGTAAAAGGATAAATGCAAAGATAGTGAATTGGTTCCACTAGTAGTCATATGGCAGACAGCCAACTCTGACTCTGAAAACTGTTGTGCAGAATTGGGTGTAGTCATAGATCAAAGAGAGTATTTCCTTTTCATCAAACTCTTGCTGCTGAGATTTGATCTTTGGGCTAAAAATCTACAACACTGTTAATCTGGACCCAAAGCTCATGCCTATTTGGTCTTTTTCTCTTTCTTTTTCTTTTCCTTTCCTTTACTCCCTTCCTCCCTTCCTCCCTTTCTCTCTTTCATCTTTTTCTTTCTTCATCTAATTATTCCCTGTGGCAGCCACTTGTGACTGTTTATATGATACTGGTTGTCCCTTCCTGCAAGTGGAAACAATCTCAATTTTTTTCCAGGGTTATATTAGCTGGAAATTCTTGCTTCTCCAGGTATCTTTCATTTCTAGATGACAGGTGGCTCACTTCTGAACAATGAAATATTGGCAAAAATCCCCATCCAATGTTAAATAAAGCTTCTCTGGGAGAAAACTTTGGGTCTTGTCTTTCTTACTCCTGTGTCCAATGCGTATGCAAAGATTTGGATAAACCACTGGTGAAAGAAGGCAGAGAGAGGGGACCACTGACAACTCATTTGCAACCTCAGAAGTGGGAAATAATGTATTCTTTCTTGCAAATGGTAGGCCCAAGGTATTCTATCTCATTTCCCCACAGCTCAGATGGCCTTTTCCAGCTCTTAGGCTGCTCTGCATTGCACAGGATCCCTAAAAGGAAAAGTCCAGGACCTTGCTGATTCACTGAGGCCCTGTATCAGCTCTGGGTTGCCACTTCCAGATGCTTGAAACAACTATATTTTATTTAAATTACTGTCCCCTATAGATAATTTTGGTTTTTCGCAGCCCAAGGCATCACCAACAGATGGCATAGTCCATTGCTATTTATCTGTTATTGACAATATATTCAAATATAAACTATTATATACCTTTCAAAAGAATATCGCTCTAGGTACACTTGTATTTAAACATGAACTATTTATTTCTTTGGAAATTCAAATTTAAATAAGCAATGTTTTCAAAACTTGTCATCAGCATTTTGTTCACGTGAACGAATATATTGCAAGCAGGCAGCAATGCTGAGTTCCTCTCTCAACAAGCACAATAAGCAATAAGTTGTTTCTACTCTGACCTATAGCAGATGGACATGGGAAGATCTTAGAGACTTATACTCCCCAAATTGTGAGAGAGTAAACCTATTAAGAAATATAAGAATAAAATCGAATTTTGGAGATAGAGCACTTAAATTCAAAATTAAACACCACATGGGCCTATCTTAGACCTGTCTCTATTCCATTGCTTCCATTATAGAGTCAGGAAATGATCTTGAGCTTTAATAACAATCTTTAAGAAGTTGAAATTAAAAGTGACATCTTGATGATCCTGTATGTAAAAATTCATTTGTTTGTTCAAAATGTATTTACTGAGTGTCTACAACATAACGATTGGGAATGGAGAAGGCAAAATTTACACAATCCAGAATGTCTAGTGCAAGATCTCAGAGATACAGAAACTGAAAAAAAGTCCTCAGCCTTTAAGTCTGGATTTTTGTTGGCAAGAACTTTCAGCATTAGGAAAACTGAATTCCAAGCAGGGAATGGTTCATGAGCTTTACACACATACACTATTTCACGAGAAGATCCAACTTTCAATGCTCAGAAAATTTATGCTTAACTGACCATAATGGGTTGCTGAAAACTTCAATTTAGACTTTAAAGATTATTGGAAATTTAAGTAAAGTATTATCTGTTTTTTATTTGTTTCTTAAATTTGTAAAACTTCTGAAAAAAGTCATTGGGTCATCAAACTTTTCTGGGGATCAGTTTAATACACAGAATCCTGGGTATAACCTAAACTTACAGAATCACAAAATTAAGTCCTGTGTATCTGTATTTTCAGTAAGCTTTCTGGGTGATGCACCCTAAAGCTGGAGAACTACTGCTCTTAATCTTTTTATAACAGAGACCATCTGTTTATCTGTGTTGAAAGGGCAAACTGGCCTGTCACCAAACACCTGCTCTTGTGATTGCCAGGGACTGTGTCCTCCAGACTGGCTGGATTTTTTCCTGTTGGCTATAGCAGAGTCCAGTCCCCAAGTGCCTACTCAAGTCTAATGGATATTATTCTTCTGCAGGTTTGACTAATAACTATTGGTACTTAAAATCTCTAGCTAAATTATTATTACTTCTCTTCTGCAGATCTTCATGTATCTAAAAAGAAAAAAAAAAACAGAACCTTATCTTGCTAGTTTTTTTTCTGAAATCATGCTGAAAGTCCATTTTGGATTCCAACCTCATTACTACTTTTTTTTTTTTTTTTTAACTTCCATTCTTACAATCTACTTGATCAAG